>NC_134485.1:131562034-131827034 GCF_040206685.1 Ascaphus truei
ATGTGCCTAAAACACTTGAAAATATGGTCTGCTTTCTGCCCTACGGTAGCAGGTCTACCCTGTGGACTAGACTGCCTCCCGGGAGGTCCCTTTCAGGTTCAATGTGCTGGACAGGATAGCTGGACAGGCGCCTGGAGACAAGTGAATAATTCGGACACAAGGTATCGTTCTCACTCACTGGTCTGATTTAATAGGCATATACATCAGTTCTTATAGCTTTTTCGGGGTGTTGTCACATAGTTACAATCATTCAAGTTGCCGAGGTGCCATGTACACGTAACAGAAGCCAGTTGTCCTTAACAATGCCATATTCCTTTCAGTTACCCCCCAGCCCAGCTGTTATTGCTATAGTTATCCTTAACAATGCCATATCCCTTTCAGCTACCCCCCAGCCGAGCTGTCGTTGCTATAGTTATCCTTAACAAAGCTATTTTCTGTCAGCTAACCCCCAGTTGCCGTGGCTATCGTACATTGCTGACAAGACAGTTTGAATATATCAGGATTCTGGTCAAACAGGATATATGGGGCTTGATCTCAGCAAGGAGCAACTGTATTAGAAGTGACTTTTGCTCTCTGTGTTAAAACAGAGTTCCTATACTTTTCCCTACAGCTATACACATTGTACCTGAGCTGACAAAAATGGAGCATATATTCTTAAACATATAAACTTAGGACCCCTACCAAAATATACATTAACAATTCCCTCTTTTTGTCATAACATGACAACATTGCAAAATAGGAGGAGCACATATTTAATACAGTTGGTGTAGCCAACGGTGTTTCTCTAAAAATCCTAGCACACATAAATTTGTACATCACAACTAGCGCATTATGATGACTAAAGGATTTCTGAGAATTGGTGGGGGCTAATTTCTACTGGGAGCGATTGCACAAACATCCTTGCATGCATCTTTCATACTGCATTTATTCAGAATGGCAAAACAGACAAAATGGATGCCATGGTCAAAATGGGTGGCTTCCGTTTCATTCCGTGTGGTTGACTGACGCCCCTGTGTGACCTCCCCGCCTTCCTCATATCCAATCTTCTCAGTTCCCCCATATCCTTAAGAGACAGTCTAATTAAAGAACAATTAACAATTTCATTGTCCTGCTGGACCAGTTATCCAATTCTGCATGACTTTATTCCTTTTCGGCCAACATATCGGCCCAGTTGATTTCTTCTTCGGTCTCTTCTTCTGGGGGACTGCCGACATCTTCATCACCGAAAAGAGACATAGCGTTGGTGGGGGTATTGCAGCGTACATCTGGACCAAAGTTTTGCTGTACTTAACACATACATAGAGAGCAATGAGTAGGACAGACACACATACAAAAACATCCGCCAGCTTCGCTTCCAGAGAACCAATCCAACCACCAAGTCCCAATGGATACCCTCCCTCATCTCTACCTTTAAACGCTGGAACCACTCTTCCTAAATAACATAACCTGGTCTGGTGCAGGGTCCTCTATCTATCCTTCTAACACAAAATCAATAACTTCCCTAGGGCAAACTCATATTTCTACACCCTTCATAACAAATTTCTCATATACAGTATGGTTCTACAAGTGTCTCCTAACATATTGTCATTTTCCCAAGGGGTTAAATATAACTCGTGTTCTTGGGGTGCAACCTATTGGGTGTGGATAATACATTGGGTTACATTGCACATAAAATATGGGTTTTGTTTACCAGGATTCCATTATATAACGAAAGAGTGTTCATATATACTATACACAGACAATAAAAACAAAATAAAAATTACTAAACAAAATATACCTGTTACTACCCTATCATCTTTGTGTGTACACTACTTACACAAACCTAATAGAATATACATTATAATTGAAATAATAAAACCTGTAAAGAAAAAAGGATTATAAAAAAAGGTTCAAAGTTCATATGTTGAGGTCCGGACTTTTGCCTGTGTCTTTCTCCTCCGTTGGTTATTGGCGGGGATTAAAACATACATTTTGTATTCTGTAGCAGCTGTATATTTTGGCTTTTCCACCTTGGTTATAGTTTAACTTGAAGCAACTGTGGGTGGTGCTGGGATAAGTTGCACGTGCGTAACGTGGATCCAGGGAGAGACCTCTGCCACTTTAATTGCTGTAATGGTAGTAGTAGTAGGGTCTTTTCATCTGGGATGAAAAACGTTCTTGCGTAGGGAATGCATGACCATTAACCCGTCTCGAGTAGGTGCACTTTAAACCTTTGCCTAGAGAGACTCAGAAAATATATTAGTTGCATACTAATTGTTTTATTAACAATAACATAGTCCCTAATTAGTTCCTTAAAACTACTGATAGTCATAAATCATCCTATAAGTATCTCATAGGGAGATAATTTATACCTAAGAATAAATTTGTGTATCAATTTCCTTACCACTGTCTCAGCGTCCGCATATAGACAGGAGTAGAACTTTAACCAAAACCTATCTAATAATCTAATACGATCTATCTGTAGATTACTTCAAATACCACACTGTTCCCATAAATCCTATACTGCCTTCACAAATGCTGGGGCTCACTAATCAATTATCTTTCCCTCCTTTTCACATATAACGCATGTGCTATGTGAACAGTATTTAACATTAAAATGAGGCAGGAGATCTAAGTTAAAAAAAACTCATGTTTGGAACAAAACTTGTTTACACACAAACAGAACACAGACACAAAACAAACAGAATTTCAGACAATAGACCTGACTCCTTTGGGTATAAAATTTGCATTAAAAAAAACAAAACCTCAAAACCTTTACTGATTATAAATATAATCTGCTTTAGTCTTTTGACAGAAACCTTTAAAACACAAAATAATGTCTGGTTTGCTGAGAGAACAACCTGTAGAATAAGAAATTGACAGATTTAAATTTGGAGAGAAAAATGGTTAAAAATGTATAAAATATTAAATATATAATCAACTTTGCAGAAAAGTAATTCCATTGAAAACTTTACATTAGTTAATTTAAAACTGTATTTGTCCAACTCCAGGCATACAGCAAGCTGAGAACTTTCTGGGCATCTGAAACAAGGCAATGCAAAACCGTTCGATCCTGCCTGCAAACTATATTAATAAAAATGTCCTTCTCTCTCCCCATATTATAACTATCCTTTTAAAACCAATGTGAAAATACTGAGCTTCTACAGTAGTTAACTTTCATGTCTGGAATGTGTCCTGCCCGTTATTTCTGTGTCACGTGTTAACCTAATTCTGTCCATGGAAATTCAGGGGGAAAGAATGTCATTCTGTTTAAGGAAACAAATCGCCTGGCCAGAATGATAAATATCCTTATTTTTTACAGTGACCGGACAGATTACAAAAAAAATGGTAAAAATCAATTGATTTTCTCAAATTGTGTCCTTTCTTTCTCCTCCTCTCTTTCCATGGACAACCAAACTCTCCCTGCCCAGTATTAATATGTATTGTAGTGGGGGTGTACACTTTTAAAAATTAAACTTTCAACGCAAGCAATTAATTATATTCTTATTTTAGAAACATTTGCAATTTCCAGGGTAGTAATATATAATAAACCGTCATTCCTATTATTCAACTCAAATAAGACTTTCACACAGGTAGGATTCACTCAGGTTTTACAAGCATACAGGGATTACTCAAACAATCAATGTTTTTACCATAGTTATACCTGAAAATCTAATACAACATTTTGAAACAAAGAAAACCTATACCTACTGTATTATACTGTAGCTATGTTCTTAATTCAAGTCAATATGCACTCATACTCAATGAATCTGGCATAAATAATTTGGGTTGCGTGTCTTAATTTTAGATTGAAAAAATTATATATATTTTTTTTGCTTTTATCGCTCCTAGGAGCTCTGCCTAACTTTATAACATTTTAAACCCTCTCCTTGCCTACAACTTCTCCTACCATTCTTGGATCAGACTTTCCTTCGCCTAATTTTATTACCCTAACAATATGCTTTTACCTTTTTTTTTTTTTTTTTTTTTTTTAGAACTTTGCAGTTTAACTTACATTTTTGCTGAGGGAAAAAAAACTAAATGCCATTTAATTCTTATTCCTACAAAATCCTAATTTAATAAGAATATACTTTTCTATTCTTTTTCTTGTAATTAATCTGAAAACTTTTATAATGTACATTAATTACTTTAAAACTAATTGAAAACAATGTTAGAATTCTATTGTAGCAAACATATTATGTTAACTTGCTTAGCTGTGAACTGCTCACATTCCTGTGTAACATTCAATGAAAAAAAGGTGTGGTTTTCTGCAACTGTGGGCTGCATACAATTACAAGGAGCTGACTTTTAGATTTTAAATTCAGTCCCTCATTTCCCTGCCATAATCTCTACCCTTTTTTGGTTCTATCATTCTTTACTTTTGTTAACAGATTTATTTCTTAAACACTTTCTGAGTCTTTTCCTTAGCTTCTCTGCTCATTTGCATTCTCTACCACAGTAGAAATTTCTGACAATCTTTTATGCTCCCAACCAATACACACAGTCTCTACTTGCTTCCCAATTTCTGCATGTAAACCTTTCACATATACTGCCACTATAAGTGGTCTTGCGTTCATCTCTACTTCCTCAATACCTCCATATGCCTTGATCATTTACAATAATCTATCGGCAACTTCACTTGCTGTTACACCTTTATTCAGTCAATTTGTCAATGTAAATGCCCCAATAATGACATTTTAAAACCTTTTTTTTTTTAACCTAACATTGTTATTGTTAGTCTTATACTTTATCTTGCCCATATTACTTCTGGACATGTTACTTTTTGTCTTCACTATTATCTTATAAAGAAAACTTATCTTAACAATGAGCAATAATTCTAACAGAATATAACACTTTATCTAAATGTCCATGATATAGGGAACCAACAGTCAGGCAAAAATACAGTTCCTCTTATCCCCTTGACCATTCTTACCATTCCCATTACCCATTATCGCAACACACTTTTTATATTTATATATATATATATATATATATATATATATATATATATATGCAAATATAACTGTATGCTCATCTGCATGTCTTAGGCAGGTCTGCAACCCCGCCTTTCCCCATTATCACCCAGCATACAGCACTTTCACTGCAGCAAGGGATTCTGGGAAATGACATGCAAATGAGCACACAGTGTCACTTTTTGCCTCAATAACCATTTTTAACATGGTTTCCTATAGGCTATATATATATATATATATATATATATCCTTATAACTTTAAATACTTATAAGCTAGCAAAACAATACAAGCCAATACTTATGCACTTTAAAATTTTAAACAAAAATCAGCTTCCACAGTCACATTGAACTCATATATATCAAAAATAATATTGTTCACATCCGGGACTCTAACCCACGCTGTATTCTACGAGACTTTAACTCGTACTGTAGTTATTCTACCCATGCCTTAGTCCACCAGTCTGTATAAATTGGGTATCTTTTGATAGGGAGACACCCTGGCGTGATACGGATAACAATAAATATCTCGTACTTACCCGGATGGTGCCCTATCCCACTTCTGACACCAGATGAAAATATGTCTGCTTTCCGCCCTACGGTAGCAGGTCTACCCTGTGGACTAGACTGCCTCCCGGGAGGTCCCTTTCAGGTTCAATGTGCTGGACAGGTTAGCTGGACAGGCGCCTGGAGACAAGTGAATAATTCGGACACAAGGTATCGTTCTCACTCACTGGTCTGATTTAATAGGCATATACATCAGTTCTTATAGCTTTTTCGGGGTGTTGTCACATATTTACAATCATTCAAGTTGCCGAGGTGCCATGTACATGTAACAGAAGCCAGTTGTCCTTAACAATGCCATATTCCTTTCAGTTACCCCCCAGCCCAGCTGTTATTGCTATAGTTATCCTTAACAATGCCATATCCCTTTCAGCTACCCCCCACATTGCTGACAAGACAGTTTGAATATATCAGGATTCTGGTCAAACAGGATATTTGGAGCTTGATCTCAGCAAGGAGCAACTGTATTAGAAGTGACTTTTGCTCTCTGTGTTAAAACAGAGTTCCTATACTTTTCCCTACAGCTATACACATTGTACCTGAGCTGACAAAAATGGAGCATATATTCTTAAACATATAAACTTAGGACCCCTACCAAAATATACATTAACAACACTTTAATTAAAAAAAAAAAAAAAACAAGCCTTCACGTGTTAACATTGAACCTGGAAAATATTATTGAAAAATTTGACCTGTTTCATTATTTTTTTTTAAAGTGAAATGTCGGTCCTGACACTGGAACTTTCTTTCTTATATTTGTAAATGGGCAGGTGTGTTTAGTTCAATATTCTTATACACGTTTTCTTTACATAGCTTTTTTTATCACATACTTTTTTTTAAAGTGAAACTTCTTTCCTGGCACCTATCTAAATTTTCATACAGTAGGGCTAAAACTCCTTTATGGAGACGAAAATGCGTCACAATCAGGTGCATGCACGATTGCGCGCACGAACCCCTGCAGGCTCAAATTTCTCACAACACTAAAGTCCTTGATGGCATCTAAAAAGCGATCAGGCGCGTACAGTACACAAGCGCGTGCCCTTGCACCCACATTGGCTCAAAATTCACACAGCACTCAAAGTTGTTCATGCAGACGAAAATGCGATCAGGCACGTGCACGAGCGCGCCCGCCCCCACTGGCTCAAAATTCCCACACACTCAAAGTCGTTCATGCAAACGAAAATGCAATCAGGCAAGCAAACAGTACTTTTATAAGCAAACCTACCACAGTACCAGTACTTTTATAAGCAAATCTGCCGCAGTACCAGTTCTTTTATATCCAAACCTGAAACCTGAAACAGTACCAATACTTTTATATCCAAATGTGCCACAGAACCAGTAGTTGTATAAGCAAACCTGCCACAGTAACAGTACTTTTATAAGCAAACTTTCCATGGTACCAGGAAGGTCTCTAGTGATATCGGAGCACAGCCGAACTCCAAAGATGAAAAAAAAATGAAACATTTCCAAGGCAACTCCAAATAAAAATAAGTTTATTGTATTAAGCTCACACTGGATGTAGGATGAAAAACGCACCTACACGTTTCGTGCACAAGCAAAAAAGTAAGCTACAACATAGGGCAGACATTTTTATAGTTTCCTTTGGCGTCATTCACTGCCACGAATGACGTCATGAGCCCGCGACTCAGAGAAGAGTCGCGCTGTCGCAGCATCGATCCCCATTAGTCATAAATGCCACCTGACTAAAAATACAATAAGAAAAACTTAAAATTAATCACAGAAATAAACAAATGTACTAAATAATTAATAAAAAATATAGAACATAACACAATGAATTAAAAAGTATGCATATCAGGGCCAGTTTGATTAATAAACTATATAATGAACACCAGGCACAGGAAAAGATAGAAACAAATAAGATGAAAAATCACATATAAATATGGATAATTTCATAGAATTTTTTTTTTTTCAAAATAAACCATTCGTGCAGCAAACATATTCACATCAGTTTGGCCAGGTGTATGAAATAACCTTTTGTTTCACCCATAAAGGATTTCAATATAGAGACCAGCAATGGTCATGTATATCAGAATGTTTAGTACAAGGATCATAAAATATTTATAAACAAACGAAGATCATTAATGTACTATATATAAAATAATTGATATCCAAGAGATCAGTGAACAGAATCCATGCATAAAAATGTAAATTAACTATAGAAGTATAAATGTATAGATATAGAATGGGCAGACAATCATATAAATGTGTCAAAGAACAAACATTGAGGCATATATATTAACCATATTAAGAAGCTCCAAATCTGAAGAGAAAAAAAGAGCTAAAATATAAAGCTTTAACATGGAGTACTGACAACCCACTTACACATCTACACAAAACAGTTGATAATTACATAAAACACCTAGTAAATTTGAAAACTACAATAAGGACACAAATGATAACATTATGTAACCAGGTCAAACAGTAGGACAATTATATTGAGTAATGGAATGTTGACGTGTTACATAAACTATCCCAGTAAACCAATTACTTAGAGAATATATTGTAAAATATGAACAATAATGACACTGTCCAACCCCAGAAAAAGAAAAGAAGAAAGAAGAGGCGAAAAGGGGACAGAGGGTGAAAAAAGAGGGGAAAGGGAGGGGAAGGGAAAATTGAAAGAAAAGGGTAAAAGGTAAAGAAGAGAGAAAGGAAAAGAAAAAACAGGGAGAAAAAGGAAAAGAGAAGAAAAAAAGAGAGATGAATAATGTAGAAGACAGGGATGAAATTGTCCTACTATTTGATGAAATTATTAAAGAAAATTCATTAACTCCCAGTCTATATTTAGACCAAGAGGAGTTCTGTTTTTTAAAGTAAAGACCCAGAAAGCTTCTTGCTGGTTTAGAACTTTCTATTTCCTCCTCTCGGTAATGGGGTGACATACTCAATACCTTGAAATGTGAAATTCTCAACACATCCCCTAGGCCAATTGGAAAAGTGTTTGGGGACAGGATGATTGAGATCCTTCTTCGAAATAACATGAAGGTGCTGAATGATCCTGATCTTTATGCATCGTGTGGTCCTGCCCACGTATTGTTGACCACATCCACACGTTAATAAGTAGATAATGAACAATGTATTATTTTAATGAACATGTGGATTTTATGAATTTCTTGTGTTCTTGTAGAACTGAAGGTATTCTTAGAGTTCATCTAAATGATCTTACATTTACTATTGTACATCTAAAGGTTCCTTTAGGGAAATCTGATCTAGTCTGCACTCCTGATATAAAAAGAGACTAGGGAACAGGGAATTAGCCACTTTTAGTCCTTTTGAAAACCATATTAGGGCCCACCGAAATAAACGGTGTCAGGGCTGGATGAAGGGATAGCACTTGCAATTGTTTCTTAAAGATAGATCTAATTTGTTACGCTTGTGAATTGTAACGTGTAATAAATAGCGGAGTATCGTTCATTAAGGGCTGTTTGGAGAACGTTTTAACAGGCTTGCCCTGTCCATAAGGGAAACTTCCTGAAGAAATTTATCTAAATCTCTTTTGTTGTAACCCCTATTTAGGAATTTGTTATGGAGATCTTTTGATTTTATAACAAAATCATCCTCACTAGAACAGTCTCACACGCATGAACTGCCCCTTCGGTACACCCTTAAATAGGGCCTTACGATGGCAGCTGCTCGCCCTAAGAAAGTATTCTGTGAGTTTTGTTTACGATAAATATCGATTTGAATATTTAATGTAGTGTTAATATATAAAAAATAAATCAAGAAAGTGAATATGTTGATAATGAAATGTGTAAGTGAAATGAAGATTATAATCATTATGATTGAGTGCATCAATAAAAAATATGTAGCGCACTTTCCTCACCCCCTGGGAGATGTGGGGCCACGGTGTGTGTGTGTGGTGCGATACCTGTGGCTCACAGGAAACCTGAGCCTCTGCTGCTGGGAACCTGGGGTGTACCCGAGTTGGTGATCAGGATCTATGGTGGGTGGGTCCCTCGTGGATGGTACCACCTTTAATAGTTTCTGTAGCACAGATACATGATCTGGTCCCAGATCACCCTGATCCAGGATACAGCTGCGTTCTGACTTTGTCCCTATTGCTGTTTCTACAGGGGCAGTGTCCCTATCTATGGGCCTGTCCCTGCCGCAACCACAAGCTACACAGGGGAATCAGGGCCTAGCTGGGGTCTAGGTGGTCTCTGACCTAGTGCATGTGCCACAGACACCTGAACATACACAACCTACCCTCTGTGTCCCAGCTCTGACTGGTGTTGTCATGGCGTGCCAAATGTATCAATAGCAGGGAGCAGGGGATTGCTGCATCCCTACTGGCTGATTTGGACCACCTGATCTCCAGCCCCTGTGCATGATGGGGCTTGTAGTCCTCATGAAGCCCTCTGCTGCAATGGCTGCCGCTCTTGCACTATCACTGTGCATGCGCGAGTCCCCTGCGCATGCCCGGCATTTCCAATATGGCAGCGCCCTTTCTGGCATCCCGCCGAGGAGCACCATTGTCCTGGTTGCTCCACCAACTGCCCGCAATGCGCCTGCACTCTTTCGACACTCGCTGGATGCGCGCGCACTCAGCTGCAACCTCCCGAGCCAGCCACTCTCCTTCCCGCTGCATCGGATGTAAGGGAGCCCAGAGGGAACCCTGCTATACTCTCCCCTTGGTGAGAACCCCAACGCCCCTGCTTGGGAATGTGTACACACATTTAAACAATGAAAATGCATACAATATATACAATCTTATCACAATGCAATAGCTTTATACAATGTTATAAATTGCCGGGAATATCGTGATTACGGACTGTATTTTGTCTCGAGACCACTGCTGAGCCTCATAGTGAGTTGCCCCAATATAATCGTTGATCATCCTATTGGGAGGATGCCTAAGTCCTTGGCTCCATCTGTGCGGTTCTTCTGCCACTCCCTTTGGGGAGTAATATGCATAGTTCTGAGTCCCTGCCTCTCCCATTGATCGTATAATTGTCTCTAGAAAATCTCTCTGTGGTATGAAGCACGAACTCCTAGGATTCAAGGGTTGGCTCATTGGAGCTACCCTTGTAGGCATTGTGCATCGTGGCCCTTTATCTGTACTGTAGCTTCCCCGGGAGGTGCTCTGTGACTTTGGGGTCCCCTTTGAGAGGTTCCCTCCATAGGATCCTCTACAGTCTCGTTGACGGTTTCTTCACCGTCTGTATGATCATTGGTGGTCTCAGAGGTAATTTCAGTTATAGTCTCTTTGCTAGTCTCTGATTGTTCCAGCTCACTGTCCAGGGTTGTAGCCAGTATCTCTGGTTCATCATTACCCACCTGCGGGATGGGGAAAAGGGGGTTCCTGTGCTAGACCCTTACACAGCCATCCACGTCTTTTATGCGGTAGACCGGGAGGCCCGGCATCTGTAACTCGACCTCGAACACCATCATGCCAATGGTTGACTAGTTTGTTTCCCGGGAACTCCGAGGTTGCGGAGAAGCATGGCATTTCCAGGGCAGATTTCCCGTGTCTGACCTTGTGGTCATATCGCTTCTTGTTGTTGGCGCTGTGTTGGGCGGCTGACTTTTTGCCTTGCTGCTAAGCCTGTTGCAGGTTTTACTAAAGTATTTGCACGTTTCTGAAGTGCGTCGTGTTGTGTATCCCATCTGTTGACACACACCTGAACGAATATCCACAGGCAGCCTGGCTTCACGCCCAAACATTAGTAAGGAAGGGGAGAACCCGGTGGACTCGTGGTGGGTAAAGTTGTACGCATGTACCAAGGTCTCTACATGCCAGTTCCACTCTGCCTTCTGAGCACCTTTCAGTGTACCCAGCATGTCCAACAGTGTCCTGTTGAACCACTCCGGCAGGGCGTCTCCCTCCAGATGATACGGGGTCGTCCGGGACTTGGTGGTATTGAGAATGTCGAGCAGCTCCCGTATCAATTTGCTCTCAAAATCCCGTCCCTGGTCGCAGCGAAGGCGGTTAGGGAGGTTGTAATGGACAAAGTATCTTTCCCATAATATTTTTGCCACCGTAATGGCCTTCTGGTCTTTAGTTGGAAAGGCTTGTGCATTTCTTATATAATGGTTCGTGATGACCAGCAGATACCTCGGTCATCAGGCTCGATGCACAGGAAATCCATGCACACCAAGTCCATGGGGTCCGAGCTCTTTAGGTGAGCCATTGGTGTGGCTCTGGTAGGAAGAGTCTTGCTCTGGATGCACTTTGAGCACCGATGGCAGTGCCACACAGTATATACTGGAACTCTATACTACATTATAACTACTGTATAACTACTTTAAACTAGTTTTTTAGTGCTGCAGCTCTGAAAATAAAAAAATTAGGGCAGTAAAGTGCATATAAAACAATCTGTGCCATACTTACTTGTATCATACTGATGGAGCGGCCGTTATTCGAACATTTAACGCGGTGTGTAGATCGGAATACCCATGCGATGGCGCGCAATTTATTTGAATCGTGCCGACATAAACACGCAGCTTGTTTATCGTTTTGTCCGGATCAGAAAAGGGCATTTTAGCGTTGTCTGCAATACCGTCGAGAAACTCAAGTGGGCAATTGCGAGTTGTCATAAAAATCCAATAGGAATTCAATGTCTGTATTATACACAGAGCAGCGTGTGTACTGTACTGTACATTATCTGTAGTATACAGTACGCAGCGTACAGTACGCAGCGTGAAACGCATAGGCGTGTCACAGTATCACATTTCTGCGCATTAAATGTGATGACCTTTTGAAAATATTTATTTGAACTGATAATCCATCATACAGCGCTCTCGCCCCCGCACATACACAAGGCTCAAGGATTTCAACTTATCTACTGCACACCTCTCCCACACCATTCATTTGTAATGGATGGCTTTCTGGCTTGAATCTTCACAAGCGTGGCCTTATAGTACATTCCTGTGCATGCGTATATGACTTCCCAGGAAGAAGTTCAAGTCTGAAAAAAAAAAGGTTCTTTTTTTGCTTTTTTGTTACCGTATTTATTTTTATTTTCTCGACATGGGCTTGCATAGCAATTATGGATACTATGAGAATCAAACAGTACTGTTGCTTTTTAATTCCACACTAGTCATGTACGTTCTTTCTGAGGTGGGTAGCATACTGTAGTACTGTGATTTTTATTTGCGGGTGTGGGGATCAAAACATTATGAAGACCTGTTGAGAATATATCTTTGAACTACAGTACAGGTAATGCGTCATACAGCTCGCACCCCCTCCACCCCCCTGCACACAAACAAGGCTCAAGGATTTCAACTTCTTATCAACACCTGTCACAAACCATGTCACGCATGCGTAAGTGCGATAAGCTAAGCCCTTCAAAACATGCCTTTTCTTAACCACAACACTCCTCCTCCCCACCAGTAATAAGCTTAACATGTTGTGTGAGATACAGGCTGAGCTAAGCCCTTCTAAAACTGCTATTGTACTGTAACAAAACAAATGAACTTGAAGCTCAAAGCTTATCAACAATGCAACAACAGAGCCATCCAACAGAGCCATTCACGTAAATGTACTGTAGCATGATTATCATGAGCTGGGCAGAAGACATGTTGGATAATCCTTAATGCAGGAAAATAGTATTTTTCTATAGAATTTTTTTGCATTAACAAATGATTGATTAAACAATAAAAATATAATAATTTTTATAAAACATTTTTTGTTTTTATATATATTTTTTCCCAAACTAATGTGAAGTGAAATGCTTTGTTTGTTGAACTGTTCATAAGAATTTCAGGTCTGCAATAGGGGATCGGTTTAAAAAATAGGTTTTATTTTTTAATGCATAATACAGTACAAAAATGCAGTACAGTAGCTCTCGTCTTTCTCTTTGTTATGGCATTGCGAGATGGGGAGAGAGGGGAGAGAGGGGGCTGCAGCTCTGAAAATACAGTATTTCAAAATATTTTTTTTAAACAATTTTTTTTTTTTTGCAAAAACGAATTTCTATACAGTAACTACTGAGAGAGGGTGGGAGAGGGGGGTTTGTGTAAGAAACAGGCTGGTTTGTACATGAACACCGTACTATTATCTTACACATACCACCCCCCACCCCCCTTCCTTCCTTTTTTCACTGCTGCAGTTCTGAAAATGAAAAGAAACAATAAATGCAGACATTTTTTTTAGGGCCATACTTACCTGTATCATACTTACCTGGGCATTATTACTTTACTGAGGCCTGGCCATTACATTGTATAACAATAGGCAACACAGTCGCAATATGATCGATATATTTATTACATCTGGCTAAGTTGAGTATGTTGTTCTAGAAATTCAGTATCCCTTTCTCCAATTCAGCCTTTTTTGATGTTTTCCACACTTTAATGATATAATCCTTCAACTCATGCCATTTCGATGGGATTAAAATCTGGTTATCTGGTATACAGTAAGAGGGTAGAAAAAAGGTGAATTACTTACTGTAAGGAGATATAAACTTTGTAAAACAATGAGAAATGGTTACTCAACTTACTCTGCTGGCGTCTTAACCCAGTTCATACCGCTGGCAAGAATGTGAGCTGTTGACGCGGTGTGTTTCGGATCATTGTCCTGGAAGAACCGGTGACCAGATGGGAAATCATTCCTAATGTATTCGACAACATGTGCAATTATGTTATCTTGGAAGAACGCTTTATTCATGATTCCTGGAAACAAGAAAAGAAAAATGTACCGTAACATCAGGGCGCAAAATACTGTACAGTACAGCTGTCCAGTGCATAAGGCAAGGCCACAGGCACAGCATGTATATTTGTGCACTATTTTACCCTCAAAGATGATGCATCCTGGTCCTTGTCTAGAGATGGCACCCCACACATCCATCTTCACTGGGTGCTTGGGACGCGGCTTCAGCGATAGGTGTCCTTTTTTGTAGAATGCAAAACGGGCAAATCTCTCAAGCGCTACAGTTGTCTCGTTAGTAAAGATGACATGCTGGAAAGTCTCGCCACTTTCGATCCATGCCCGTGCCTGGTCCACGCTTTATTTTGTTGGCTTCCCTTATCATAGGATACGCTCTGTAATGACAAGGAATAATGTTAGAGGTACTAAATACTGGAGATACAGTATGATGGTTCCCAGCATTCAAAAAATGAAAAAAATAAGTCAAAGACACTTACTGTATAGAAAACTAACAGTAATGTATTGAAACAATACAGTATGTACAGTATTACAGGTACATACAGTACAGTTGGCCAACCCTATTGTACAGTAGGCAAGGAGGAAGCCTAACATGAAAATAGAGGGCTAAACAATAAATCACAAGTCTGGAGAGGGAGGGAGGTGGGGGGAAAAACGTGGGGAATAACAACCACTGGAAAAAGAAAAAGCAGCAGACTAAAAAGAGGAAAACATGGGTGACGTACAGTATATAGTACAGTACTTAACACGCCCATATTTCTATCCCAATTTCCGTCTCATCTGCCTGATGCTGGTCACAGATGCTTTTATTTTGTAAGTGGCCTTTAGTGCATTCTTTACCCTTGGGGCACACGTCTCATCATTCTGTTCACTTATTTGGTCCACCAGAAGTGTTGTCGCCCTACAGTGTAAAGAAAAACAGAACAATTTGTTACATTAGGCAAATTAAGCATCTCAATAGCGCACTGATTTCCTATTGTCTGATTATAGCGCTACTGTACAGTATATGAATACAGTATATTAAATAATTTGCCCATCCCTCAAATAAAGCATCCCAAAACTGCACTGTCACACACTCGGTCACTCCTACAGTACCACCCAATCACTGGCATAAAAGCTGGTGACATACAGTACTGTACTGTTAATGTTTTGTGGGTGTGTGTGTACAGTAAATGCAGGATTATTAGTTATCACAGTTAAACACAGGCATACAGAACAGTAGAAGATGTTGTTAGAGTTACAGTATGGAGGACAATAAGTACTACTGTAGTAGTACTGTACTTAGTAGTGACTGTCGGATTTCTTTTGACGTTTTTGGCCATCCCATGCTCATGATAACCAACAGTGCTTTTTGCTAAAACGAAGCCCAAAGCAAGTAACCAGCGTTGGATGTGTAAAATGCCGTGTCCATTCTGGTACATATCCTTTATTCTCAAGCTGAGATCTTTTGAAATCCTTTTCTTTGGCATCGCTGCTGTTAGAAAAAAAATGCGAGCACACACAGAGCAATACAATGTGAATTCGATGTGTATTGAATGTGCATTGAATACACAAAATGGATGGTGTATTTATACTTTAATTTAATGTGCCTCAACGTCACTCGACAGGATTAGTACACAGTACGCCCACTTTTAACACCTGCACCTCATGTCCATACCCGCGAAAAATTTCAAATAAAAAGGTGAGACAAATTGCATAGACACACACTGATCTCTATCTGAACTTGCTCTTGTCCAGATACTGCATTGTGCATTCACACCTCTCCCCAGACTGAACACTCCCCCATGATGACGTCAGTGTGACCGGGCCATCAGGGGGGGGAAGGGAGGGGCATGCACCAATCAAGACTGTACTCACAGGGCTGGACAAAGATGTATCCGTCGCCATGGGATCAGTGTCAGAGCAGGGAGGAGTGAGACCCTCCTACATATCACCCCGAACGTGTAAATAAACCACACACCAAAATATTAATAAAGCATATGTGCACAAAACTAATACAGCAATATACTATTAAAAACATGTGACTGTATACTGCTGAGAAATAAGAAAGTCTCCCTATCTGGAGTGCCTTGTCTAGGTGCTACTGACTCAATAGACCTGTTAGACCGGGCACTGGATAAAGAGGTAAGTGCTACCAAAAATAAGAAGGAGGACAGGCTTGTATTTACCACTACGTACAGTCAAGCTAGTGGTTTTATTAAATCTACCATTCTTAAACACTGGCATATTCTGCAAAATTATATATTATCTGAAAGTTGAGGAGGGAGAGGTTGGAATCTGGCGGATAGCCTGATACATGCAGACAATGAGGGTAACTACAGAACTCCTCATTTTCTGGAAGGTGGCAGACCGGGTAACTTTAGATGCATGAGGTGCTCGGTCTGTAACAGTCTGACTACCGGTAGTCAATTCAGTCACCCCCACAGCGGGAGGATCATAAAAATTAAAAATAGAATCACATGTAGATCTGAATATGTAGTGTACGTAATAAAGTGTCCATGTGGTCTTCTTTATGTGGGTAAGACCATAAGAATGTTAAAAACAAAGTTCTTTGAACATAAAAGTGTAATTCGAAAAGGTACGGATCCCTCTATTCTTGTGCAACACTGTGTGGAACACAATCATAATGTAGCCTCTTTACGCATCATGGGTATTGAGTCAGTAGCACCTAGACAAGGCACTCCAGATAGGGAGACTTTCTTATTGAGACGGGAAGCATTCTGGATACATGCTTTAAATACCAGCAACGGTATGAGTCTTAATGAGCAACATTAATGAGCCAGATTTCAAATTCCTTTGTCATAGTTTATTAAGCATAGGGTAAAGATTTTTATACAGAAAAGAAAAAGGTTTGGATCGAGGCGTAACGTAGGTGTAAGTAGAAAAATAAGGCAGTGCACTGCCCAAAGTAACAGAAGGAGGCTCGCGGTTTTAAGCAACATAAAAATAGATTTATTACATAAAAAGTGGACAAAGGGTCCCCCCTAGGCCGCAGCAGGGGTCCACCAACTAGTTTCAGGCAAAAATGCCCTTTATCAAGGGTGTAACCTGGGTGTGGCTTGGGTTAGAAGCGTGATTTAGGGGCAGGACATATTAGTGGCATGATTTTGGGACGTAATTCTCCCAATACAGGCACTGTCTGAATACATAGCTTATTCATTGTCTTATCAAAAAATAAACCTTGAATTTCTCTAGCAACTAAGTGATATGATCCTGCCTCTCTAAGAGAACCAGTCTATTGTTTATTAAAACAGCAGGAAGCTGACAACATAAAAAGTATCTTAGCAAGGAAAGAGGAAATGTATTTTGTCAGAAGCTGAATACATTAGAAATATTTTAGCAAAAGGCTGACTACAGAATCTTAACAGGTTATGAACAGACAAAATGGATGGTTTAACACAAGTGCAGATTCTGGCCTGACCTACTGGTCCTAACAAACGCTTAATTTGATAACATCTTTGAAAAATCAAGGTCAATTCATAATGGGCCACTGTAGGTATGTACCAGTATAGACGTGGGTGCCATCTGTTTTAAACACCTGCACCCTTACATACTGTAGTAGCAAAGTATAGCACTGTACAATACACATTACAATTCAATACAATTCATTAAATGCATTAATTTCTGCCACCTGGCAGATACGCAAAGAATAGAAACCAAATTATAATTCATTAACTTCTGCCACATGGCAGATGTGAAGAATTACATCCGAAGAAACAATAAACCATTAAATTAAATTAAACAGATCAACCGTGTTTGGCTGCCCAATTGCGCAAACGCGGCATGAATAGTGGTCAAAACGCGGAAATACCGAATGGAATACAGCTGTCAACATGAAAACTTATTCGAGATCCGTTCGAATAACAGCCGCTCCATCAGTACTTGCTGTACCTGCACTTGCCATTCTACAGTACTATACTGTACCTTACTACTTTCCTGTTGCCTGACGATTACGCTGTAAAACAGTGGGCAACACGTAAAACAGTGGGCAACACGGTCGCAATATGATCTTTATATTTATTACATCTTTCTACGGTGAGTATATTGTTCCAAAAACTCAGTGTGTCATCCGCCAATTCATCCTTTGATGGTTTCACCACTTTTCTGATATGATCCTTGAGCTGATGCCAGACCATTTCAATAGGATTCAAATCTGGCTATCTGGAATATGAGGGGGGAAAGAAGGAGAATTAGTTAAAGAGATATACTGTACAGTAAACAGTGTAAAACTAAGAGAAACGGTTACCGTACTTACTCCGGGGGCGTCTTAACCCAGTTGATACCGCATGCAAGCATATGCGAAGTAGACGCGGTGTGTTTCGGATCATTGTCCTGGAAGAACTGGTGACCAGCTGGGAATTCACATGTAATATATTCCACAATCTCAGGCACTATTTCCTCTTGGAAAAATACTTTATTCATGATTCCAGTAACAAGAAAAGAAAAGTGCTCCAAATACTGTACACTTGTACAGTACAGTGCATAAGGCAACAGCATATGACTTTGTGCATTATTTTACCATCAAAGATGATGATGCATCCTGGTCCATGTCTAGAGATGGCACCCCACAAATGCAGCTTCACTGGGTATTTGGGACGCGGCTTCAGAGATATGCGTCCTTTTTTCTAATGCAAAAGTGGAAAATCTCAAGCGATACAGTTGACTCGTCACTAAGGATGCAATCCTGAAAAGTCTTTCCATTTTCGTTCCATGTCCGTGCCTGGTCCACTCTCTTGATCTTGGCTTCCCTTATCATAGGCTCTGTAATGACAAGGAATAATTTTAGAGGCACTTTACAGTTAAACCACACTTTTACCTACAGTACTGTCTAGGACTAACCTTACATGTCCATATTTCCATCCCAATCTGTTTCTCATCACTTTGATTCTGCTCTGAGATGAGGTTATATTGTGATTTTGCTCTAGAGCGTACTTGACCCTTGTGGCACATCTCTCATCATTCTCTTCAATTATTTGGTCACCAAGAAGCGTTGTCGCCCTACAGTGTAAAGGAAAAACAACAATTTGTTACAGAAGGCCACAAAAATTCCCTATATTGTATTCTTTGTCATTTATACACAGTATATACTGTATATACAGTATAGTGTATGGGGGATACAGGATATGTACCAATACAGGTACAGTATACACTTCTGTCCCTATATAAATATACTGTAACATTATAAATTCATTAATTTTCTGTCTTGATTCATGAAGCAATTATGTGTACATACTGGATTACTGGCAGCAACAGTATATTCATCTGTGATACTCCATCATTTATGCTCAGGTCAATTTTGGTTGCAGATTATTACTACTCCTGTACATCTATTTATGCATCCTATGGCTTAGACATATTATGATCAGTATGTTTTACACTTTTGTCATGTGTTAACTTTGCCTCTCCTTGGTGGGTGATTCATTTGTGTTTTTGTATACCATGTTTTATTTTCAGGATAATATTATTATTCATTCCCAGCTGGACAGTCATCCCTGCACTTAGGAGGGGTTTTATTAAACCCCTCGTTTTGTGCTCAGGGATTACTGTGATTATTACCCTATGACCTAGGTTGCTATATACAGGCATACCCCGCATTAACGTACGCAATGGGACCGGAGCATGTATGTAAAGCGAAAATGTACTTAAAGTGAAGCACTACCTTTTCCCCACTTATTGATGCATGTACTGTACTGCAATCGTCATATACGTGCTTAACTGATGTAAATAATGCATTTGTAACAGGCTCTATAGTCTCCCCGCTTGCACACAGCTTCGGTACAGGTAGGGAGCCGGTATTGCTGTTCAGGACGTGCTGACAGGCGCATGTGTGAGCTGCCGTTTGCCTATTGGGCGATATGTACTTACTCGCGAGTGTACTTAAAGTGATTGTACTTAAAGTGGGGTATGCCTGTACAGTATAGTGTATGGGGGATACAGGATATGTACCAGTACAGGTAAACACTTTTGCCGCTATATAAATATACTGTAACATTATAACATAATATTACGTGTACTGTGTGTGTGTGTCATACTGTATACAGTACAGTATACTGCATTGGCGGTGGTGAGAGAGTGAGTAATAATGAGTCGTAATGAAGTGAGTTAAGGGGGAGGTGCAACTCACTTTGAAATTCAATGGGTGTCATGGGCGTCTTAAAATTAATTGATTATAAGAATGTGTAAATCTTGATCAAATATTAAAAACATGCATTTAATCTATTGTACAGTAAAGAAAACATACTGTAAATACTTACTCGGTAGTGAGTGTTGGTGTCCACTTGGCACTTTTGGCCTTACCATGGGCATGAGAGCTCACAGTGGTAATCTATGAAATTCGGTGTCCTCTCTTATACATCTCTTGTATTATCATGCTGAGATCCTTTGAAATCTTTTTCGTCGGCATCACTGCGTTTAGAAAAAAATACAAGTCCAAGAATGTATTTTCGATGTGTAGTCAATATGTATTCAATGTGCAGTGAATCAACAAAATGGATGGTGTTTTTATACTTGAATGGGTCTCAACCTCACTTGACAGGTTTAGTAAACTGTACGCCCACTTTTAACACCCGCACCTCGTGTCCATGCACGCGAAAAAATTCAAATAGGGACACAGTGTATAAAAGGTGACACAAATTGCATAGCCTACCACACGCTGATCTCTATCTGAACTTGCCCTTGTCCAGATACTGCATTGTGCATTATGCCATTTGCTTCCACGGATCGCTCCCGATTCTACGGACGCATGAAGCAGCTTGCTTCTGCCTTGCCGACCACGAAAAAGCAAAAGGCGGGAGCCTTTTCCAAGCCAAAGCAAAAGGCAAAGGAGAATAAAGAAAATGTTAAGACGACTCCAAAGGCTAAGAAGCCTGGGCCTTATGTCAAGAAGCGATTCGCTGGCATACAAAGAAAGCAATAGGTTTGAAATCCACCTGCACCCATCCACGACGCTGCTCTCCTGGGAACCCCCAGGTCACCTGTTCCAGCACCCATTCCCAACGATGCTGCTGTCCTGCAAACCCCCAGGTCACCTGTTCCAGCACCCATCCCCTACGATGCTCTGCTGGGAACCCCTATCTAATCCACTCCAGCACCCATCCATGCAGATGTCTAGAGCACTCCTCGCACAAGATCCAGCTCATTCGCCCGCATGCTGAATGGTTTAATGTTGTGTCGATATCCCTGACAAATCTATGGTGCAAAAGATTGATCTTCTTTTAGAGACCATGTTAAGTATGGATAGGCGTTTGGAGAAGATGGAGAGGAACATGGAAAAGATGGAGAGTAACATAGCAGGGATCAATTCTTTGCTTGTAGTTCTTGCCCCTGTATGTCGAACAGAGGAGCAGGAGGGTGGCCTGGATGTGACTTTCACGATTCCATCACCAAGCGCACCCCCTCCGTCTGCTGAATACGTGTACCTGTATGCCATGATGAGATGACAACCCTGGTAAAACCACGACAGGAGATAACAACACCGATAAGGCCACTACGACAGAAGGAAAGCATTCTCCCAGACCACCTACCCTCACCCACTGCCAGAAGCACACCCACTCCCAGAAGCACACCTGCTCCCAGAAGCACACCCGCTCCCAGAAGCACACCCGCTTGCATTGAAACGCTTCCAGACATCATCTTGCACGACCTGCAAGTCCGGGAGAAATACAAGATCTGAAGTGCTGGTCTAGCCCAGAAATATGCCCTGTCCATCTTTAAACACCACATCAGTTATTAGGTGTACAGCGGGTGGACCCACAATGTTAATTATGAAGGGAATAGAATTAAGAACGCTCTGCCAGAAAATATAAAGAGAACAATTTGAGGAAGGGCAGCGTTATTTTACTATTACCGATCATTTAATGAGAACCGTGAGAGACACCATCAATGGCCTTTTAAGGCATATAAGGGCTCATCCCTGGAAGGACAGACCATTGGGGATCAACTTTGCGGCTGCTTGATTGTTCTGTTGTTCAAAAGTTATAAAATAATATTTTTACTCCAATTTATGTTTTAAAAAGTTGATTTTTAAAAATATTTTCATTGTGTCACCTTTTATAAAACATAAGTAGAACATTTCACATAATGGTTGGTTAAAATCAGTCAGTCACTCAAGAAGGCTACAAGAATTTTCATGAACGCTCGGGGGGGTGTTGATAAGCGCTTGCATTACCGTTATCTTGTTAGTAAATCGGATGGGGGGTGGGGAACTGCTACTGTAGAAGTGTGTGCAGGATTAGTTGGTAAAAAAAACAAAAACGAATGAATGTATTTGGGGGAGGATTCGTTTGACAGTAAGGGCTTATCAGCTTAGTAGAATTTTCATGAATGGCTCGGGGGGGTGAGGAGGGAGGGGATGGATGTGTGGTGTCTTGTTCACATACACGCATGCGCCTAAATGTGTGTGACACGCATACAGTATGCGTTTCAACAAGATTCCAATGAAACATACACGCATGCGCATAAATGTGATAACACGCTCGGGAAGATTAAACTATTAAACTAAGCCACAAAGCCACACATTACAAATGAATGGTTTGGGGGAGGTGTCGATAAGTAGAAATACTTTAGCCTTGTGTATGTGGGGGGGGGGGGAGGGGTTAGGGGGAGAGGAATGTATGCTGGATTATTAGTTCAAAGAAATATTTTCAACAGGTCATAATGTTTTGAACCCTAAACCCAGAAATAAAAATCACAGTATGCCACCCACCTCATAAAGTACGTACAAGACTAGTGTAGAATTAAAAAGCTACAGTAGTGATTGATTCTCAGAATAGCAAAAATTGTTATGCAAGCCAATGTCGACAAATAAAAATAAAGGGTTTTTTCAGACTTGAAATTCACATTGAATGGGAAGTCATACATGCAT
The DNA here is from genome assembly GCF_040206685.1 of Ascaphus truei. Lineage (NCBI taxonomy): Eukaryota > Metazoa > Chordata > Amphibia > Anura > Ascaphidae > Ascaphus > Ascaphus truei. Next base: position 131,585,034 of record NC_134485.1, read on the forward strand.
GCGCCTAAATGTGTTGACACGCATATGCGTTTCAACAAGGTTCCATGAGACATACACGCATGTGCATTAAATCAAAACAGTATTAAACAATACATATAGAATAAATATACACTGTATAGAATAAAAGATTATACATTTTTATTTTGGGGGTTTCTTATAAGAGTTAATTCAACATGCAAGTGTATCGCTGTATCGCTGTTTTTTTAAACACCTGCAAGTCAACACATTACTGTAGCACAAGCAGTGTACACATTACAATTCATTACAATTTATGAATATCTGCCACCTGGCGGATACGCTTAGAATTTCTCCTAATTAAAGCCGAAACCAGTAATTAAACAGATCAACCTCGACGCGAATGCGGCATGATCACGAGGATGCCAAATTTATAGTGCGTGGAATACGGGAGATGCAACAACAACGGCTCTGAGAAGTTTTAGAATAAATGCTGGCGCAGCAGTACTAGCAACGGGGTCCTTGATCTGATATTGGACCATATCCCTGCACACTTTGATCTTATGAGTGATGTTCATCCCTTCTGGTTCACAGTAAGCGGCAGGGATGGCTTTGGATTGTCATCCTAAGGAATGCGTGACCCTCAACTCTAAGAGGGCCACTCTATCTTCTATGACAGTGGCCGTATTGCACATGGCTCTCATCCCTGGTCCCGGGATCTCCTCCCAGGGTTCCTCATCAGGAGTGGTGCTCAGTCCTGGTCTTCAGAATAGAGTATCCGCTCCGATATTCAGGGGCCCTGGTTTATATTTCAGCGTGAATTTGTAGTTTGATGACACCGCCAGCATCCAGTTTGGCGGATGTTTGGCGGTGGCCGATAGCATCCAGTTTGGCGGATATTAGGATGTATGTGAGCAGATTGTCATCAATCCTCACTTCGAAAATTACGCCATACACGTAGTCATGGAGCTTGTCCACGATGGCCAACTTGAGGGCGAGGAACTCCAACTTGTGTACTGGTTAATATTTTGCTCGCTGGGAGTCAAACTGCGGCTGACGTACGCTACTGGTGACTGCACCTAAGCCATTGAGACTCATGTCTACATGGAGGATGTAGGGCTGTTGTGGGTCAGCATAAGTGAGAACAGGTGCTTCTGTTAAGCTCTTCTTCAGGCCCAGGAAGGCCCGCTCGTAGTCAGTCGTCCATTTATCATTGAATGGTTGCTGGGCAGAGATGGCCTTTCGCCATGTCCTAGGGGTATATTTTAAGGAGATTGTTGAGGGGCTTGGCCTTGCTTGAATACCCCTCCACAAATTGGTGATAGTAACCACAGAAACCGAGGAAAGAGCGTATCTCCATAACGGTTCAAGGTTGCGGCCAATTCACCACAGCTTCCACCTTGGCCGGATCAGTGGCGATCCCATCAGCGGATACAATGTGTCCCAAGTAGGCCACCGAGGTGTGGCAGAACAGGCACTTGTCAAGGGACAGTTTCAGGCCTGCTTAACCCAGACGGTCCAGCACTTTCAGCAGCCGTTCTTCATGTTCCTCCAAGGTCTTACCAAAGACATTGATGTCATCCAGGTAGACCAAGCATTCCTGGGGATTCATGTCACCGATGGTCTTCTCCATTAGGAGCTGAAAGGTCGGGGAGCTCTACAGATGCCTTGGGGCATCCTCATAAATTGATAGAAGCCCAGGGGATAGTGTCACGGGAGCTTGTGCAGGGTTTTAATATACACAAATCACTGGGTTGAATTGAACACAACTAAGATACTGCACCGACACACTTTATTCGTGCAAATACCCAGTATGTACCTGGCAGATACCTGGAATGCGCCGCTCCTCACCTCTGACAAGCCCCGTTGCGTTTGCCTTCCCAGCCTGGGTTCATGCCTGGCTGACGGGCGGCTGATCTGTTAAATGATAATGATTAGGATTTAATAGGCTGCAATGCTTCGCGTGTCTACCAGATGGCATAAATTCATGAATTGTAATGCAGTATATATATATATACTGTGCAGTATTGCAGCCAGCAAGAATAAAATGCTTCAATCGCTGCCTGGAAAATACCTCAATGCACTCGGGCAGAAAACAGTCACAAACCTCAATACACCCGGGTATACCCGAATTCGTGGGACTAGCCGAGCTCGAATAAAGTGTGTCGCCAGTGTATGATAAATTAAGTTTATTCCTTGAAAAAGGTGAACACACAAGATTGCACAAATAACATACAGAATATAGCACTTAAAGACAGGATTAGCAATTCATCAAGGTAATCAGATGTTGAAACGAAGACACTGGGCATAGAGCTTACACGCGTTTATATGGGATTCAAACCCTATACCGCAACATTGGGTGCCAGGTATTGGTTAACAATTACCTGCACCCAATCACCCTTTGCAGCTAACGTGGGAAGCATTGTTGGACAATGCCCCCAGTTAGTTGGCACATGTGCATATTGTTCACTTGGGGTCTCATTTCCCTAGCCGCAAACTTAAAAAAGGGCGCCTTAAAGTCTACCAGACGTGGATCTGGTCAGGAAATCCTTTGTCTGTAAGTGTAAATTACAACACCTACAGACTACTCAAACCCTGCTTTTCTCCACCGTAGTGGAGATTCAGAGTGGTGAATCCTTTGATCAGGGGGCCTGTTGTAGACAAATGGTCGCCCCCCTTAGCATTAACATATAACAGAGCAAGTATCTTTCGCGGGCTTTAATACCAGACCCAAAAGACAGTACATTTCTTAATATCTAAACATATGAAAATAATTCGTTCGTCGAGCGGGCTGAAAATTGCCAGACCCTCATGCCGGAGGGGACTCTCCATGGTGGCCAAGTTTCAGCTCGCAGCGAACCCACAGGACCGGAGTTACACAAATACAGTTTAAAAAGCACATTTACAAAAGTGGCTTTTTTCTGCCATGCAAGTCAATGGCAGACACCCAAACTTAACCAGTACCCTGACTCCGTCCTGTTGCTCCTAGAGGGTCAGAATTTGCCATGCAGTCATGCAGGAAATATGACTACATGGTGGCCAAATCTCAGCCATCTAGACTGAACAGAACCAGAGTTATGGGTTTCATGTTTCTGCACATTTTGACTTACTGTAGCCGTTTATACCTCGCGGCTTTGACATCCGCCATTAGAGTCAATGGTGCGACCCTCATAGCGAATTCGACCCTTTACCGGGGTCACGGATTGTCGGTTGGGGTCGAATGAGGGTGTTCCTAAGGTCCAGGGGCAAAAAGAATTTTATTCCGGGGTGCCCTAGAACCTAAGTTTCCCACGCCAATTGAACGTGAACTTGACCGGGGATTGATCAAATCTCTTTGAAGACAAAGTTTCTGCTTTTGCAGTCTGGCTGGCTGGCTGCCAGCCCGTTCCTGGAGGTCTGAGTCGAGGAAACCCCATTGAAATGCATTACTCCATTCACTTTCAATGGGGAACTGCCGCTCCTCCTCTCGGGCGCCACCTGCTGGTCTTCTGCGATATCGGGCTCAAATCGCCGGAATCTCCATAGGGTTACATGGGGCTTCAACGGCGACCTATGGAGAGACTGCAAAATGAAGCCTGCAAAGGCGGGAAAAGGTACAAAATTACCATTAACCCTTTCCCTCCCGACTGGATCCCAGTGTAGGTGTTGGTGCAAACACTGAGATGGGGAAAATTCACATTCACAGGGGGATACACATTGGGTACTGAAGCAGGGGAATAAACACAGTACTGGACATCATTCCAGTTAACCCCTTGTCATGATAGAGGGGGTTTGGCCTAGGATTAAAGGGGTTAGACCCCATTTGGCCACCCCCTACTCTCACTTGGGAAGCAAGGTGTTAACTGGACTGAGGTCCAGTAATGTGTTTTTTTACCTTGCTTCAGTATCCAAATGTTTATTCCCCTGTGTAAATGTAATGTCTCATCCTGGTATTTGCACTAGGACACATACACTAGGGTTGATGCGGGAGGGAAGGGGTTAATGTTAATTTAGTGATTATAGCCCTTTATTCCCTTTTCCTGCCTTTTCAGGCTCCATTTTTCAGCCTTCCATAGGTTGCCATTGAGCCTCCATGCGTTCTAATGGCAGAAGTAGCGGTTTTGGACTTGTTTTCCAGCGACGACCAGCAGGTTGCGTCCGAGAGGAGGAGCAGCGGTTTCCCATTGTAAGTCAATGGGCTCATTGACTTCAATGGAGATTCCTCAACGCCGGCCTCGAGGAACAGGTTGGCAGCCATCCAAACCGCAGACCGCAAAAGCGGATACAATGTCTTTGAAAATAGTTTAATCACTTTGGTCAAGTTCAAAGACAATTGGCGTGGGAATCTTAGGTTCTAGGGCCCCTGGGAATAAAGTTCTTTTTGCCCCTAGCTCCTAGGAACCCCCACACACGATCCACACCGGGTCCAGGAATGAGAGAACCCCGTAAGGGGTCGAGCGGAGAAGGAGGGTCGCGCCATTGACTTCAATGGCAGAGCAGAGGTCCCATTGAATCTAATGGCGACGTGTGCCATGCATTGTCTATGGTGGTGCCGGCCATTGATCCCAATGGGGAAAAGCCGCGTGGCGTAAAAATGACTTAGGGCCTCGTGCAGAGAGCAGCGCTATTTAAAATTGGAGAGGGGAATAAAAAGAAGCTTTAATGGAGAGTTTTTTTCTCCATATGCAGAAAGGTCCGAAAACTGCATTTAGAATCCTTTCTGCATATGGAGAGTTTCAACCAGCGATATGAGCGCTGTTGAAACGTGTTGAAAAAAAAACGCGTTTTCTTTTTTTTTCTCCCCCACCGGCCGCCGACCTCCAGCTTCTTGCCAAATTTTTTTGGCGGAGGTAAATAGAGAATTTCTCTCCATGTTATTGGCGCGATCAGCCACTAGATGGCGATCGCGCCTTTCTGAATAGGGATATTTTTTCAACAGGGGAGATTTAGGTTCTCGCCGGTAGAAAGGCGAGTTTAAAAAAAAAAAAAAAAAAATGGCGCGTTTTCCCTAGCTCGCCATTTTCACCTGTTTTTAGCGCGATTTTCGCGGGAAAATGGCGAGATTTCAAATAGAGCTGCTCTCTGCATGAGGCCCTAAGTGTAAAATGATGAAAAAGGTAAGTCCATATCTCCAGTTATGGAATGACCAGAGGGATGGGATTTGGGTGGCATGTAGCCAAGGTTCCGGCTTTAATGTATGACCCTTCCCAGCCCTCTCCGAACAATCAGACGGAGTATGGACGAATGTAAAGTTTGTTGGATTTTCCCATAGGCTTCAATGGCGGCGGTTTCTCCATTGAAAGCCTATGGCGGGAAACCCCATTGATGGCAACGGCGGAGCCCGCCATTCAACGCTATGGCGGACGGACCCCGTTGATTTCAATGGGGAAAGAGTGAAAAACAGAGATCCATTTTTTAAAGGGAAGAATCATGTAATTTTTTTTGTAACAATTTTTTTATTGGGCACATTCAAAAGTTACAGTACATACAGGGGTGTCATGAGGCCATGGCACCATGACTTGTTACAATCTTACAGTGACCAATAACATTTTCTCGTTTCCTTCAGAAGGAGGAGAGAAGAGAAGGGGCAAAAGATAGAACGATAGGGGGGGAGACATACAGGGAGGGGAGGGGGTGGGTGGGAAAAGGGGGGGAGGGGCACGCGGATGCCTCCCCACCACTCCCCCCTAGAGACAGGGGGGGAGGGGGGACCTGTGGCACTGGGGTATGGCCCTTTTGGGTTTTATCTTTCTAACCAGGGGTCCCAAGTCTTCCAGAACTGGGGCATTTTCTTTTGGAGCATAGCCGTCAGCTTCTCCATTGTCATTACCTCGTTAATTCTCCTTATTACTGTCGTTCTCGAGGGGGCCTTAATCTGCTTCCAGGCAGCTGCTATAGAGCATCTAGCCGCTGTCAGAATGGCCGTAATTAGTCTGGGCATTGGTGGCGGAAGGTCGTCTATGGGTTTGTTCAGCACCAGGGTCAGTGGGTCCATGGAAAGGGGGATTCCCGAGACCTCATGTATAAGCGTCTGGATCATGGTCCAGTACCTCTGGATCTCCAGACATGACCACCAAATGTGGGCCATGTCCCCCTTTTGACCACATCCCCGCCAGCACAGGTCTAGTGTGCCGGGGTAGATTTGGCTCAGCCTAACGGGAGTCAGGTACCACTGAAATAAGATTTTATAGATATTTTCTTTTATTGTTGTGCAAATTGATGTTTTGGAGGCTTGCTCCCAGATCTCCTCCCAGTCTTCTAGGTCTATTGGGAGGCCTAGTTCCTCCGACCATTTTTGCATATAGCGGTGATTAGGTGGGATGGAGGAAGACTTCATTCCTTTATATATTTCAGAGATCAGACCTTTTTGGTAGGTGTTTTTGGTACATAGAGATTCAAATCTGGTTAGCGGGGGGAATTTGGAGGTTGGAGATAGTGACTGGAGGAAGTGGCGGACTTGTAGGTACTTAAACAAGTGGAGACCATGGATCTCGAATTTATCCCATAGCGCCTGGTAAGTAGCAATCTCCTCCTTCTGCAGTAGATCGTCCGCCATCCTAATATTGTGACTCTGGAATTGGTCAAATTGGCTTGGGGAACACCCCGGCGGGAATTTGGGGTTCCCAAAGATTGGGGTGAGCTGGGAGGGGGACGCTATCAGGCCATACTTCCCTTTGCTTTTAAGCCATACGTCCCACGTGCATCTCATTGCTCCCAAATCGAACCTTGATGGTCTAGCCCCGCTGCCACCAGTGGTCCATAGTGCCACTTGGAAGGAGAGGGGACGAGCGTAATGCGACTCTATCTCGAGTCAAGAAGCTGAGGCCGGGTCGTAATTCCAAACTACAGCCTGCTTCAGTTGTGCTGCGATGTAGTACTTGGCTATGTCGGGAACCCCCACCCCTCTTCTCGCTCTCCAGGAGAGCATCACTGATTGGGGAACCCTGGGTCTCTTGTCGTTCCAAATAAATTGGAGAAGTAGTGACTGCATGTTTTGTAGTGTTGCTTGTGGCACCGGGATTGGGAGAGTTTGGAAGTTATATAACAGTCTGGGGAGGACGTTCATTTTTACCGCGACCATCCTCCCAAATCATGAAATTTGGTGTTTTTTTCCAGGTTTCGAGGTCTTTTTTAATCTGGCCAAATAGGGGGGGGGGGTAGTTATATTGATATAGGATATTGTACGAGTTAGATATTTTAACCCCCAGATATTTAATATTGGTGGAACTCCACCTATAATTATAGTTGGCTTGAATGAGTTTCCACGTCTGGGGGGGAGGGATATGTTCAAGGCCTCTGACTTGTCCATGTTTACTTTATAGTCAGAGACTAGTCCAAATTGGGTCAGAAGCCTTTGGAGGTTGGGGAGGGACGTGTGGGGGTCAGCGAGAGTCAGAATCACATCATCAGCGAACAGCGAAATTTTGTGTTCTCTGTCCGCGATTTGGATACCCTTGATACTGGTTTCTTCCCTGATAGTGGCTGCTAGGGGCTCTATGGTTAGGGCGAATAGTAGGGGGGAGAGTGGGCAGCCTTGTCTGGTCCCATTTCTAATTTTTATTGGGTCTGAGAAGCCGCCTGATAATTTAACATATGCTGTTGGATTTTGGTAGAGGGCTCTCACCCCATCTAGGAATGGGCCAGAGAAACCAAACCTCAGCATGGTTTGGTCCAGGAAGGCCCACTTGATTCGGTCGAATGCCTTTTCGGCGTCCAAGCTCAGAATCATTGCTTTGGAACCAGAGAGATGCACGTGGTCAATTATATCCACAATTTTGCGGGTATTGTCGGAGGCCTGTCTTCCAGACACAAATCCTACTTGATCCACATGGATGAGTCTAGGGAGAATTCGGTTTAGCCTGTTTGCCAGGATCTTACTGTAGATTTTGAGATCAGTATTTAGCAGGGAGATGGGCCTGTAGTTCCCACAGAGGAGCAGGTCCCTACCCTCTTTATGGATAATGGCGAGGTTTGCTGCTGTGATGGTGGCAGGTATTGGTTCCCCCTGTAGGAAGGAGTTATACATTTCTAATAGATGGGGGAAGAGGATCGGCATGAACAACTTGTAGTAAGCATTCGAGAAGCCGTCCGGGCCCGGGGTTTTGGCTATCTTAAGTGAGCTTACAGCTTGGGATAATTCCTCTTGGGTTATGTTTTTATTCAGACTCTCTACCTCTTCAGGGGATAGGGACGGGAGGTTACATTGCTCTAGGTATTGTGATATTGTGTTAAGGCTGACAGGGTCTTGGTCTGGGGGGTGGAGGTTGTATAGTTCTGAGTAGAAGCTCGCAAATTCCTGCGCTATCTCCTTCTCTATATATGTGACCTGCCCTTTTTTAGTCTGAATTTGAGCTATCTGGGATTTAACTCTGGCGCACCTAAGCTTTGAGGCCAAGAGCTTATCCACTTTATTGCCCTTGTCAAAGTCTTTTTGTTTTGACCACCTGAGTGCTTTCTCGACTTCTTCGAGTTGTGTTTGTTTAAGAGCGGCTCTAGTTAAATTTAGTTGTTTTAGCGTCTTTTTAGACGTTGAGGTTTTATGTTGTTGTTCTAGCTGGTTAATCTTATCTGTTAGCTCCTTTTGGAGCTTAAGTTTCTTTTTTTTTTTTATATGAGGCAATTGAAATTAGGTCTCCTCTGAGGGTGGCTTTATATGCCTCCCAGAGCATGGCTGGGGTTGAGACGGAGCCTGCGTTGATTTGGAAGAACATTGACAATTTTTGGCATATTATTGTCTCTGTATCGGGCAGTTCAACATAGAATCATTTAACTTCCACTTATATTGGTTATTTTTCACAAAGGGTAGGGTTAGGATGAGGTCGATCGGTGCATGGTCGGACAAAGTGATCGGACCTATGTTTGACTGGGAGGATGCCTGGAAGATGTTACTTGTACCCAGAAAATAATCGATCCTCGAGTAGGACTGATGAGGGGTGGAGAAAAAGGTATAATCCCTCTGACCCTGGTGCTGAGCCCTCCATATCTCGAAATTTCTTGGCTTTTTTTTGGGCTTGGGTGGCGCTAGGGGAGGGGGTGGGTGATGGACGCCTGGAGGCGGGGTTTGATTTGTCTTGTACATGAGAGGCCACCATATTGAAGTCCCCTCCTAAAATCAGGGATGAGAGGGACTGCTGTTCTAGCGATTCAAGAAGATCCTTTGACATTAATCGAGATTAGTTTGATGGAAGACATTATGTTTTATGGGGTGTTTTCAGAGCTCTAGGCTCTGGAGCTCTGGTTCTTCCCATGTCAGGAGCTCTATGCTGGGGAGTAGGGCCTAGATCCAGGTACCCGGTAGAGGGGAGTGTGGAGGAAGCCCCAGCACGGGGGAATGGGGAGGGGGGTTGGATAGACACATTAGGGATGGTGAAAGTAGACGGGCCTTTGTGGGGCCCAAGGAAAATAACCTTAGTCACTCGGGTGAGAAAGATAGCGGGGCGAAACACCCCTGGGTGGACTTCCAGGACAATGAGCCTGTTGCGGAGCAGGGTGTAGGGCCCGAGACTCTCCCTGCGGTATGAGGAAAACCACTCATGTCATTTTAGTGGTGGGGGAGGCTTCCCTGTTCTAGGGTGTGTTGTGGGGCCTGTATGTGCCTTGTTCGGGTATTGGGGAGGGGGGGCACGTATCTTAACACTCTTTTCGTTCGGCCCCTGTTTGGGTGTAGGCAAGTTATATATATACGCATTAGTTGCTTAATAAGACTTTCCCGTTGGGGAAAAGGGGGGGGTGGAGGGGGGGGAGAGTGAGGTGGAGGGGAGGGAAGGGAGTGGAGAAGGGAAGGGAAAGGGGGGAGGTGCGGCGGGGGGGGGGGAAAGGACAGCTGGGGGAGGGTGAGCATCTTTGATACATTTTCATCATTACATTTATAAAGCATAAGATTCTCTATTGAGCTTTGCATGTTATCAACTTTGGAATCAGTTCCTGTATGGGTTTGCGTTTCTTGAGGTAGGCTCTTATTGCTGGTTCCCTGCCTCTGGAGTGTCGAAATGGGCGAGGGGTGGGTGTGGGGGTGGGAGGAAGGGGGAGGGGGAGGGGGGAGGGGAGGGGGAGGCCTATTTGCTTTTTTGTGGGGTTCAGGCTAGGGGGGGAAGAAGGGGGGAGGGAGGGGGGTGAGGGTGGAGGTGGGGGAGGGGGGGCCTTGGGGGGAGGGTGAATTTTGGTACATTATCATCCTTATATTAGCAAAACATTGTTCCATTGACATTTGCTTGTTAACAACTTTATGGTCCACTTGTACAACTCTCCCTAATTCGAGTTTACTTTTCTGCGTCCAGACCCTTATCATGGATCGGAGCTGAGGTCTGGCGGGGGGGATGGGAAGAAAAGGGGGGGGAAAGGGGGGTCGAGGAGGGGGGGGAGGGATGGGAGAGGGGGGAGGGGGGGAGGGAGGGGAGAGGCAAAGGGGGGGGGGAGCATTTTGATATTTATTCCTCCTTTCATTTGCGTAACATTTCTCCATTAACATTTGCTTATTGGCTCCTTTATGGCCCAATGAGTCTACTCATCTTGTGTCAAGTTCACTTTTCTGCATCCCCACCCTTATCTTGGTGTGGTGCTGGGGCATGGGGGTGAGGGTAAAGGGGGGTGGGTAGGGGAGGAGGTGAGGGGGAGCGGAGGGGGGGAGGGAAAGGGAGTAAGGAGGGGAGTGAAGGGGGGGAGGGGGGGAAGGGTTATAGCGGCAGTAGCGAAATCTATTACTCTCATTTGAACACAGCCTATCCAAAAAAGTTTCCACATTATTTCAATTACACCTTGACCACCCACTGATCACATTTCTACTGAGCCTTGCTGTTTGCAGCGATTCATGTATGGAGGGGGGGGAACCTGGGGAGGGGGTTGTGTGGAGTTGGTGGGGGAGGGGGTGGACGGGGGATGGGGAGGGGGGGTAGCTCTGTTAGCGACATTGTAAGTTTCTAAAGCCTGGCGGGGGGGGGGACACCTATGCAAAAGTTATCTGGGGCCCGATAGCTGCTGGCCCATTCTTTACACAGCGTAGCGTTCATGTCTTATACAATAGCGCCCTCCTGTGGGCATTTCTGGGACAAACTGTTCTTTCTGTTTTTTACTATACCCGACTGTCTCCACGGCCGTTGCTGGGTTCCGCCCGGTCTCTCCACAGCTCCGCTCACCCGCTCCCTCCCTCACCTCCTCAAGGTAGAAGAACTTCTCAAGGAGAGAAAGATGCGTCGCACAGCACAAAAATAGATGAAGGCTGATGTGGGATAAAAATAAGCTTTATTTGCACAAGGTGCAAGCGAGTCCTCTTGACGCGTTTCGGCCTGGAAGGCCTTTGTCAAAAGAGTAATTCGCTTGCATCACAAGACATCCAGTTATACACCAGCAAACCTATGACAGCTGTTCAAATTAATCAACACAATGAGTATCAGGTGTCCAGTGTAATAATCACTGATCACCTCAATATGAAACATACTGTAGAGTCCGCATAGTCAACATAGATGTCAGATCAAAAAGTTAAAACACAAAAAAAATACATATAAAATGACCAGTCATTGTGACCAAAAACATAAACATATATCAAGATGTTTCTTATTGGTATATTAATGACAGGTCAATGAAACATGAAATCTATACTCCTTGAGCTTGTTTAAAGCAAAAATCATTCACTTGTATTTTATCACAGACCCAGATGAATGGGATAGGAAAATCAGAGGGCTGTGACAGGATAATTCGAACATTTAAAACATTCTATACATTTTGTTTATAACTTTATTTCATCATAATGTGGCAGTATATGAAAGATGCATATGGGTAGGAATTTGATGGGAATAGTATTAAATCATGAAGAATCTTTTGTATAATAAACATAACATATAAATCAAAAAAATATATATAAATAATTATGAGAGCAAAGGCGTGAAGGAAGGGTGAGGAAAAGGGGGGGAGGGGGGGAAGGGGGAAAAAGGGGGGGGGAGGGAATAGGGAGGAGGGACTGGAGGGAAGGGGGGGGAAGGGGAAGGAAGGAAGGGGAGGGGGTGGGGAGGGAGGAGGGGGGGAAGGAGGGGAGGGGAGGGAAGAGAGAAAGATAAAGATGGGAAAGGGAAAAGCAAGTAGAAACATGACAAAAAAAGAAACTGTAAATATGACATGAAGATAACCAAAATTAATCATAAAGAAAATGTTTAAGTTCCCATTCCACATTGAGACCACAAGGTTGTAAACTGTTCAGAGAGAAAACCCATGACATCTCTTTCTTATTTAAACGGTTAAGTCTATCTCCACCTCTGGGGTGGATAGGGATATGTTCAACCCCACAGTAAGAGAAGTTCTTTAATCCCCCTTGTGGACATAATGAAAAATGTTTTGAGACTGGATGTGATAAATCACGTTTATTAATACTGTAAGTCTCACATGTTCAGAGATTCTTACATATAAAGATCTTATTGTTCTACCTACATACCTTTGTTTGCAACCACAGGTGATGACATACACTACATGTGTAGTTTGACAATTAATAAATGTATTAATCCGCTGTTTGCAATTAGGGAACAATGTGCGAATTATTTTTGTAGGTGAAGCATACTTGCAGTAATTACAAAAACCACATCTAAAAAACCCTTTTGATATATTTCCAAGTTTGGGATCTTTTGATTGGAACATACTTTTGGATATGGATGTGGCAAGTGTATTGGCCTTTTTAAAGGCAAATCTGGGACCAGAGTTAGTGTATTTCTCAAGATCAGTATCCATCTTGAGTACATTCCAATGCTTTTGAATAATTTGTTTTATCTGGAATGCTTGTTTGCTGTATTTTGTTATGAATAAGGGGCTGTCCATTATAACTGTTTGTTTGCCTCTATTATTCTTTTTATGAGTTAGCAGTTCTTCTCGGTTCATCAGATCAGCATTTTGAAATGCTCTATCAACAATCTCTTGTTTATAACCCCTAGAGAGAAATTTCGAACTAAGAGTTTTGGAATGTTCCAAAAATGTTTCCTGGTTGGAGCAGAGGCGTTTATATCTCATAAATTGTCCTTTAGGTATCCCTTGGATCAATGCTTTAGGGTTACTGCTACTAGCATGCAAGTACGAATTCCTGGCGTGCGGTTTGGTATAAATGTCAGTCTGTATACCCATTGTGGGATCACCATGGATAGTCACATCAAGGTAATTTATTTTTTCAATATGTGTTTCAAAAGTGAAGTGAAGGTGAAGATCATTACAGTTAATTTCATGAACAAAGGAGTGAATACTATCAAGATCACCATCCCATATGAAAATTAAATCATCTATATAACGTTTATAATAAATGATATTAGAACGAAACTTATTAGTGCTACCATAAATGTGCTGAGATTCCCATAAACCCATAAAAAGATTAGCATATGAGGGTGCAAAAGAAGTCCCCATAGCCGTGCCCTGTGTTTGTAAGAAAAACTGTGAATCAAATAAAAAATAATTGTGAGTCAATAAGAAAAAAATAGCGTCATTAATGAAAGTGATTTGTGCAGTGGAAAGTGATGAAAGTTGAAGACAATAATAAATGGCACAAAGTCCGTGTTGGTGTTCGATAATGGTGTACAGTGATGTGACATCCATGGTGACCCAGCGATAACCTGTTTTCCAAATGATGTCCCCCAATGAAAGCAATAATGCTGAGGTGTCCTCAATAAATGATGGTAAGGTTTTAACAATCGGTTGGAGAAATTTGTCCACATATCGTGACACACCATCTCCCAAAGATCCAATACTAGCCACAATGGGACGCCCCGGAGGGTTCTCCAGTGACTTATGGATCTTTGGGAGATGGTGAAACACGGGGACAATAGGGGATTCGCACGTCAGGAATTGTCTCTCTTTATTTGTTATGACATATAGTACGTCACCCAATTCAAGCAGTTTTTCAAGCTCACCAAGAAACCTTTTTGTGGGGTCTGCTTTGAGTTTGGTGTAAAAATCAGTATTACTCAGTAACTAATAATATAACAGGATAGGTGTGATGCATCCAAATTGGTTAGAATTCCTCCACAATATGTGCAAATAAAACTGGATGACAATAGAGAGTCCATGAACCATATGGCAAATTATCAGGTGTGGGCTGAGTGTCTAGTGGGGTCTGGTAAACCTCCACAACTGAGACACCATGTATGTTACTCAGTAACCTAAGAGCTTCATCTCTGTATTTATTAGCAGATTGAACAATTATTGCACCCCCCTTGTCGGCATTTTTAATTACAATGTCTTTGTTTTTCTTTAGATCTTCTAAATCAAATCTTTCTTGTGCAGTGAGATTATCTGATGTAGAAAATGATTTCGAAAATGAATAACCTTTAGCTAATGTTTTTAAATCTCTATCAACAAGTCGTTCAAATGTAGTTAAACATGGCCCTTTGGTGTTATAGGGGATGAAGGTGGACCGTTTCTTAAGATTTGAATCTGTTCTGCCGAAAAAAGGGGGTTCAACAATTGCATCTGTACATCCCTCTTCATATAGGGACTGTAAATCAAAGGTAAATGCAGTATCTGCAAAGGAGGAAGCACTTCTAACTGAAACAGGAATTGTACCGTTATCACTATCATCACAAGGCTTGCCATCTATGGCTATTGTATTCACAGTTTTCTTTGCAAATAACTTTTTTAAGGCCCATTTCCTGGTATATTTTTGGAGATCTATAATGGTGGTAAATAAATCAAAATTCTCCTGTGGGGCATAGTTAAGGCCTTTGTTTAGCAATAACACCTGTGATGATGTGAGAACGGCATCAGAAATGTTAATAACATTGTTGAGTGTGGAATTTATGAGTACAGGCATACCCCGCATTTACATACGCAATGGGACCGGAGCATGTATGTAAAGTGAAAATGTACTTAAAGTGAAGCACTACCTTTTTCCACTTATCGATGCATGTACTGTACTGCAATCATCACATACGTGCATAACTGATGTAAATAAGGCATTTGTAACAGGCTCTATAGTCTCCCCGCTTGCACACAGCTTCGGTACAGTTAGGGAGCCGGTATTGCTTTTCAGGACGTGCTGACAGGCGCATGCGTGAGCTGCCGTTTGCCTATTGAGCGATATGTACTTACTCGCGAGTGTACTTAAAGTGAGTGTCCTTAAACCGGGGTATGCCTGTACTTCTTCCTCTTGCTGTCTGCTCCGTGTGTCTTTTCTGCTCTTTTTACCCCTCCTGCACTTCTTTGTTTTTTTGACTGACCAATCTCTGTGTTATTTGGATTTGTTCTAGTGTGTTCTTCTCTAGGATTAGATAAGTATGTTCTGTCAAAATAACCCGCTTCTTGATCTTTATTAGTGTGTCTCTCTTGTGTAAAAAAGGATACCGAGGGTCTATCTGCATTATCAGAAGAGTCTGTCTCAAAACTCTGTCTACGTTCTACATTAGGTGATTTTAGTATAGATCTAGTGTTAGACTTTTGAGTATTAATCTCTTCTTCTGAAGACCATTTGCGTGGGGTTGAATATGAAGGATACCTGCCCCTGGAGAAATCTCTTGTAGGAACAGGTCTTTCCCAGAAATAAATCTGACCTTTTTCATAGTCAGACTTATCTCTTGAAAATTTTTCCTGTTTCTTAATGATAACATCCTTCTCCATTTTCTCTATATTCTGTAATAATATTTTATCATTATGTGAGAATTTCTCCATTTCTTTAAATCTATACAATTCTTTTTGTAATACACCTATGTCACATGATAACATTTTCTTTTCAGAAACCTTAGTTGTTACAATAAGTTCCATCAATTTCCTGGAGCATTCATCTAGGATGATTCTCCATTGTGATTGAAAGTCCTTGCTGGGAAATCCGAAAGACGGCATCTTCTTGATACGCAGACCCCTTGGTATGCGTTTTACCTTGATATAATTCTCTAAGGTTATAATATCCCAAAATATACGGATATCTTGTGTCAGGAGTCTCTCCAGTTTAACAAAGTGATCTATGAGATCTGTTGAATTCTCACATGTAATATTTTCTTTAATCTCATCAAAAATATGTGTGGCCCTTTTTGCTCTTTCAGTATCACTGCCACATTTCTGAACATATGTTGTATATGTATCCATTTCTGCCTCTTGTTCTCCATCCATTTGTAAAAAATAAAAAATACTTTATTTACTAGAAAAAATGTTGTATAAGAAATATTGTATAAAAATCTGGGTAAGTATATAATAAGTAATGAAACCCACTATCAGCCTTCAATATCAGAGCAGGGGTAAATCTCTTAATCTGTTCAGATTGATATATATTAAACAGTCACTTTGTCCTCTGTCTCCAATGTAATCAAGCTGCCTGTAACTCATGTATACCATACAAACGGGTGAATCATCTGATTAACCCTCCAGGCGCTCAGAATATAGCATAGTCCTGCTGGTGAAAGATAAAGTAAGTCTTCTAGACCCAGGCCAAACACAACCTTGGTGTAGTGAGATGAAACATATAATCATTCCCCCCAGCCGGCTCACCATGAGCACTATGAGGTTGGGACATGGGAAACTCACGTGTAAGTCCTGTTGGTAGTTTGTAGAGCCTGTGCGGGTCTTCCCAGTAGGATGTGCCTGCTTCTCCCGGCCGAAGTCAGGGTGTCTCCGCTCGTGATCTTTACTCTTCACCGCCAACCCAATACCCGCAGACGCGGAGGGCGGTCACCTGACCGGCGGGCTGAACGGTACTTGCTGATGACGTCACGGCAGACTCGGTGAAGGAAACCGCAAGCCAGCAGGAACTCAGCGTGCAGACGCTTAATGCAGCAATGTAGAAGAACTTCTCAAGGAGAGAAAGATGCGTCTACAGCACAAAAATAGATGAAGGCTGATGTGGGATAAAAATAAGCTTTATTTGCACAAGGTGCAAGCGAGTCCTCTTGACGCGTTTCGGCCTGGAAGGCCTTTGTCAAAAGAGTAATTCGCTTGCATCACAAGACATCCAGTTATACACCAGCAAACCTATGACAGCTGTTCAAATTAATCAACACAATGAGTATCAGGTGTCCAGTGTAATAATCACTGATCACCTCAATATGAAACATAGAGTCCGCATAGTCAACATAGATGTCAGATCAAAAAGTTAAAACACAAAAAAATACATATAAAATGACCAGTCATTGTGACCAAAAACATAAACATATATCAAGATGTTTCTTATTGGTATATTAATGACAGGTCAATGAAACATGAAATCTATACTCCTTGAGCTTGTTTAAAGCAAAAATCATTCACTTGTATTTTATCACAGACCCAGATGAATGGGATAGGAAAATCAGAGGGCTGTGACAGGATAATTCGAACATTTAAAACATTCTACACATTTTGTTTATAACTTTATCTCATCATAATGTGGCAGTATATGAAAGATGCATATGGGTAGGAATTCGATGGGAATAGTATTAAATCATGAAGAATCTTTTGTATAATAAACATAACATATAAATCAAAAAAATATATATAAATAATTATGAGAGCAAAGGGGTGAAGGAAGGGTGAGGAAAAGGGGGGGGACAGGAGGGGGAGTGGGGGGGGAAGGGGGAAAAAGGGGGGGAAGGGGGGAGGGAATGGGGAGGAGGGACTGGAGGGAAGGGGGGGGGGAAAGGGGAAGGAAGGAAGGGACTATGCTATATTCTGAGCGCCTGGAGGGTTAATCAGATTATTCACCCGTTTGTATGGACCTCCTCAAGGTAAGTTGGGGGGCTAGGGAGTCTTTAGCTTGTGCTTACTCTTGGGGGGGGGCTCGTGCAGGCGGGTGGGGCACTTGGGGGATGGGTGTTTTCCTTCGTAGGTGCTCGTGGGGGTGAGGAGGTGGTGAGGGGGGGGAGGGGGGGTGTTTCAGAGGCCCTGTTTGGGCTGAACAGATAGGTATAGACCATAGGTGGGTAGGGGGGGAGGGGGGGATCGCCTCATCTGGTGTCACGTAGGTGTGTAGATAGGAGCAGGGGGGTGAGGGGGGAGGGAGAAGTTACTGCTCGCCGTATGAAGGGAAGGGGTGCCCCAGCCGTTCTGGAGGCATCTCGGTTTTCTTGTTTTTCTCCTTTTTCGGATCTTTAAGGTCCTGGCGTTGCTTTGGTGGATTTCTGCTGGGCAAGGCGTTCCGAGGATCTGGATCCGCGCTGTCGTCGCTGCAGGTTGGTGTCGTCTTCTTCTTCCTCTTGTCTCTGTCCCTGGAGGACAGGGAGTCCCACGAGCCGCAGGAATCTGGTAGCTTCCTCGATATGGGAGATAGCGTGGAACTTGCCCTTCGCGAGAACGCTAAGTTTGAATGGGAATCCCATCTATAGCGCACACTGTGGTCTTGTAGGTGTCGGGTCAGCGGCTTTAGTTCCTAGCGGCGGAGAATAGTTGTTCTCGACAGATCGCTATAGATCTGGATCTGTTCTCCCTGGAATGAGATTTGGTTCATCTCTCTGCTTTTGGACAGGATTTTTTCTTTGGTGTTGTACGAGTGGAAACGTGCAATCACGTCTGCGTCTCTGAGGGTCCTCCCGCCTCGGGCCCAGAGCTCTATGGGCTCGATCTAGCTCCATTTCTTCTTTTTTTCAGCTCTGGGGGCAGTTGCTGGAAGAGGTCCTGCAGGTAGGGCATGAGGGCTTCTGTCGAGATTGTTTCAGAGATGTTCCGGAACCTAAGGTTCTGGTGCCGGTCACGGTTTTCTTGGTCTTCAAGACCATCTTTCAGCAGCGCAATTTCGTGATTGAGTCTATTAATTTCGTCCTCTGCTCAGGATTGCACCGCCTCGACTTCCTCTACCCTGCCCTCCAGGGACTCCGTTATTTGGGAGACTTCGTTTATATCCTGCTTGATCTTGTTGATCGCGCTATTAAAGTCCTCGTTGACACCTTTCCTCAGCTTAGTGATCATCTGGTTCATATATTCTTCCAGGAAATCCTTCGTAATTAGGTGGCTTGTGTTGATATGCTCCGGCAAAGGTTGCTCACGGGCGGGAGCGCTTGCCACGCAGGTGTCGGCGCCATCTTGACTCATCTCCTCCTGATCTCCCTGGCGCTTCGTCGGTGCAAAGTATGTAGAAATGCTTTGCACAGGGGTTTTTTTTTGCTGCTTTGACATCCTGGCTCGTGTCTGATGCTGCCCTCGCGTTTTTCTGGCGATTTAGGGTGGTTTTTCGCTCTTTCTATCTCCTTTTAGTGGAGGGGAATCGGGAGCTCCGCTTTAGGCTTGCATGTGCGGTGACGACACCACCGGAAGTCTATTAGAATCCTGTATTTTAAAAATGTGTAAAAGTGCATTTCTGTATCTCCGGTTCTGGAGGCTGCAGAGAGTTGAAATTTGGCCCATATGTAGGGTCACTGTAGGCATTAAAAACTGGCAGATTTCGACCCACTGGACCCATCAGAACGGAACATATTAATATGTGAAAATATTAAAGTGTATATGGGATTTTGGATCTGCTCTGAAAATGTAGACTCCATCTGCTATGCTAAATAGGGCAGGAAGGGCATCCTGAAGACTTAGCATAGCCCTGTGATCAAAAGTGATCAAAAGTTAACTGCCCTGATTGTTTATACTAGGGCCGGAACAAAGGAAGTTGAGTGGTTTGGGAGTGTCATCCTTTACACTTACAATCTACTTCAAAAAGATTTTTCCTAGCCAGCTCGGCGCCTAGGGTTGAGAATAAAGAGCTGAAATGGTATTTAAACCAGGATCAGCCCTTACTCAATTGTCTTTCGCGTCTTCTGTGATATTCAAGATTGCTGTATGAACTGCTAGTCACGATTTCTTACTATTTCATCATTCCCATCTTAAGTACAGTAAGTGCTATATTTTGTTTGTTATTTGTTTAATCTGTTGTGTTCACCTTTTTCAAGGAATAAATTATATTTTATCATATCTAAGCCTCGTTCAGTTCAACCCAGTTATATTTTTGGTGTGTATTATTAATAGCCTGTCACAAAGTTACCGTCACACCCCTCGCCTCCCAGGTGAGGGCAGGTGGTAGCCAAATGGGGTGTAACCCCTTTAATACCAGGCCAAACCCCCTCTCCCACGACAGACAGACAAAGGCAGTCTTCTCCTGGTCTTCTGCACTTATCGGTACCTGGTAGTACCCGGACCGCAAGTCCAGAACACTAAACCACTGGCTCCCTGTTAGTGTGTTCGGAATCTCTTTCATTCAGGGAAGAGTGTACTGATCGGGTACTATGTGATTGTTCAGTGTCCGGTAGTTGACATACAATCTAACCGACCCATTCTTCTTCCTCACTAACACGATAGGCGAGGCGTAGGAACTCCAGGATTCGGTCACAATCCCCGCTGTCTTCATCTCTTGTAAAACGTTTCTCAAATCGTCCACATCCCGAGAAACGATGCAACGAGAACATTCGCGGAAAGGGGTTGCGTCACTTAGTCAAATAGTGTGGTGGTTGCTACGGCTGCAGCCCACGTCCATCTCACCTGTGGTCTCCACGGGAGTGTCAGGGTATATTCGCCCCTGATCAAAGGCCATGAAATATGGGGAGATATTTTGGCCGAACACTTTAATCCTTCCAGGAATCTTCGAAGACCATTCCCGCACTTCCAGCACCAGCATGTAGCCTCGCTGGGCGTCTTCCTCGGGTGTACTCTCCAGAGAAAAGAGGTGATAGGCCTCATCGCGGTCGGGGTAACAGCACAAGGCGGCCATGCGCTGCGCTTCACTCCCCCTGGAGGGATCTCTGTTAACCCCACCAGCAGGTTGAAGAGCTCTCCATGTCTGTCTAGGGTGGATATCTTACAACACTTGTCCAGAAGGATTGGGTGGATGGTAAGACTATCCTAAGGCAGTTCACCGGATTCCTGCAGATCGGCCCTGATTATTGCCCACACTGTGCCTCATGCAGTAAGCGGCGAAAAAAATTTATCGGCAGGGTTTTGAACTCGCCATGTTTTTGGCGAGTTGCTCTCACGGTATGCAGAAAGGCCTGAATACCTGTGATAGCAACATTTTCAAACATGGCGAGTTGCCGGTGGCGAGACGATGTGCCCTGCAAGAGGGGCTCACCTGGCAAGATTTGTCTGCACCAGAGAGATACGCCTCTCTCTGCGTAAATCTCGCCGTAAAAAAAATATTTAAAAATAAAAATGTAATTCATAATTCATCGTGTAGATGTGCAGGGGGTCTCTGAAGCAGAACCACATTGGTTTCAGGTCCGGGGACCCCCTGCTTCCCGAGATACAGGCCCCGGTATCCCTCTGCTTTGAGATGAACTGATCACGTGACCGTGAGATGTAAACAAAGCAGAGGGATAACGGCACCCCATAATGGCACCCCTGTTCTGTGCTCCAAAAATAAATAAAAAATACATAAATACATAAATAAAAATAAAGTATGTGTTGTGTGTGTATGTATACAGCACATGCGTGCGTGAGTGTGTGTATACAGCACGTGTGTGCGTGCGTGTGTGTATACAGCACGTGCGGGCGTGTGTGTACAGTACGTGCGTGTGTGCGTGTGTATATACAGCACGTGCATGCGTGTGTTCGTGTGTGTATATACAGCATGTGCGTGCTTGTGTGCGTGTGTGTGTATATACAGCATGTGCGTGCGTGTGTGTATACAGCAAGTGCGTGCGTGCGTGTGTATATACAGCTCGTGCGTGTGTGCATGTGTGTGTGTATACAGCACGTGCGTGTGTGTGTGTATACAGCACGTGCATGTGTGTGTGTGTGTATACAGCACGTGCATGCGTGTGTATACAGCACGTGTGTGTGTGTATACAGCACATGCGTGCGTGTGCGCGTATACAGCACGTGCGTGCGTGCGCGTGTGTGTGTGTATACAGCACGTGCGTATGTGAGTGTTTATGTGTGTGTATACAGCACGTGCATGCATGCGTGTGTGTGTGCGTGTGTATACAGCACGTGCGTGCGTGTGTGTATACAGCATGCGCGTGCGTGTGTGTGTGTATACAGCACGTGCGTGGGTGTGTGTATACAGCATGCGCGTGCGTGTGTATACAGCACGTGCGCGTGTGGGTGTGTATACAGCAAGCGAGTGCGTGTGTATATACAGCTCGTGTGTGCGTATACAGCACGTGCGTGCATGCGTGTGTGTATACAGCACATGCGTGCGCGTGTGTGTGTATTGTGACAGAGTCACTTACTCAGTAGGCTGGAATAGTGAATGGAGAGACGCTGCAGCCAGTTCACAGAGTGTTAATCTCCTCAGACAGAAAGAAGCACACCTGCAGCCTAATTAAACAGGGGCTGAACTATCAGTGAAACAAGTGCTTTAAAAAGCAGGAAGTTGCTCACACAAGGTGAGCTTGTTTTTCCACAGGAAGGTGGAGAGAACTCTCCCGGCTTGGAAGCCGTAGCAGCTGCTGCTGCTCTGGTCCCGCAGTCCTGCGAGGAGCTCTGCTGCTGGGACCAGCTGGGACCCCAACCCAGGGTAAAGATAAAGATACAGATTGCTGCGAGGCTGGACAAAGCCTGCTCCCCGGAACCGTGTTCCTGTTTTCTGCTGGAGCTGCTATACAGATAAGACTTTATTCTTATACGTATCGGTTAACCTTTGTGTAGCATGTTTTGGGCATGACCAGATAAGCTGGCTGTCTTGTTAGTAAGGGCTCAAGAAGTGAGTTAGTTTCCCTAAAGGGAACAGGCTTTAATTTTCAAGAAAGTAGTTTCTTAAAGGGACAGTGCACCCGTACTTTATTTTGGTTGTGGCTAATAAACCACTATAGTTGAACGTTTCCCACCGTGTCTAGCGTCTTACAGACCCCGCCGCGAGGCCGTCCTGCCACAGGTGGTGTCAGAAGTGGGATGCTACGCCTCTGGGGGTCAGTAGATGAAGATGTGTTGAGACACTGAACTCAAGCGGAAAAAAAAAATTATTTTTGCTGAAGCATGGAAGTTACAGCTAGCAAGCGCTGAGTGTACATTTTGCTCCGTCGGGTATGAAAGGATTGCTGTGTAAAGCTAATGCCTTTTGCTGAAGTGAGTGAATTTGCAGCTAGCAAGTGCTGTGAGGTAAAGTTTGCCCTGTCTGGTAAAAAAGAAAGTGAAAATTAATTTTGGCAAAGATGTTGCCCTAAGAAGAACCCAGAAGGTTCAAAGATTGTAAAGCCCATACAAGTTACGTGTGTTGTGCAAAGTCTGCCTCGTCGGGTGTGAAGAAAAAAAAACCGGGGTTTTAAAATGGCCGCCGTCATGTGTCAGTTTTGCAATGTACATAACCATACAAAACAGTGTCCCTTCAGGCCATACGATGATGATGATGATGATGATGACTCGTATGTGGCCCCTGGAGGAGAGCCGTACCCACAGATGAATTTAGTATGCTGAGCCTGTCATAAAGTAGGTCACATGGAAGATGTGTGCCCCAAAATTTTCAAAGACAAACAGCTGCAAAAGCAAGCAACGCCTTATGAGTGCAAGCAAGATGTGGAAGCTGATACCAGTGAGCGTGTGCCCAGGACCACTGATATCTCTGGAGCTAATAAAGCAAAAAGAAAGAAGAAAAAGAAAACTGTTCCTCAAATCACAGGGGAAGTGACCAAGCCACTTGAACCTGCGCTGTCAGGACATGCGTCAGAAAGGCGCCGAGATGTGCTGCAGACCGGAGTGACCGGCAGAATTGTCACAGGAACGGTGGCAAAGGAAAAGGAGGAGCAAAGGGAAGCTGAATCCTTGATCCAGGGAAAAGATGCCTTAATTTCTGCACTCCAAACTGCAAAGCGTGATTATTATGTCTTGCAGGAACAATTGAATAGGGAGCGAGAAGCTAATGCCGAGGTACAGAGGTGTATACTCCCAGCTATACAAGAGTATGCGGCTTTAAAGAAAACAGAGCATCTCTTACGGAGTGAGTTGGAGGAGCTGACGACAAGTTTGGATAAGGCCAACACCGCAATTGCTAACATGGAATCAGAGAGAATAAGTCCTGACTGGAGACAATGCTATCAGATGTCCCAGAGAGATGTGCAAAACTTCATCAAAGACTTAGAAGTTTCTCACCAAGAAGCTAGCACGCTCAAAACAGAGCTGGAGCTCTCACGCCAGGAGGGCCACAGTCTAAACACAGAGCTGGGTATGTTGAAGGAAACCCATGAGAATGCCCTGAGGGATTTAGAGACTGTAAGGAAGGAGAATGTAAGTCTGACGCAGAAAAATTCAGACTTGACTGATCAAATCAGTAAAGGTGATAAGAAGCTCCACCAAGCAGGAAAAGTGGAGAAACAATTGATCCAGGAAAAGCTAGAGGTGCAGGAAGCACTGCAGAATGCAGAGAGGATGCAACGTGTCTCCCTGCAGCAGCACACACAGGCAACGCACTTATGGCAGAGCCAGCTGCAAGAGCTACATGCAAGTCTGCAAGCAGCCAAGGAGAAGCAGCGAGTGCTACAGGAACGGCTGAGTACCCAGTATGTCCCAACAGAACAGCATGAGGAACTGAGGGCCACGCTGTACGCCACAAGAGCATCGCTAGGGGCAGAGCTGGGTACTTTGAAGAAAGCCAATGAAACGGTCCTAAGGGATATAGAGACTGTGAAAATGGAGACTATAAACCTGAAGGAAGAGGTTTTAAACCTGACTGGTCAGGTCAGTGATGGGACTGAGAAACTTCACCAAGCGCAGAAAGTGAAGACGCAATTGGCGCAAGAAAAAAATGAAGTACAGGCTGCTCTGCAGAATGCAGAGAAATGCTGGAAAAATAATGCCTCGCCCTGGAGCAGGTGAAGATCACGTTGAGCGCCACAAGAGCATCGCTGGAGGCGGAGCTTAGAAGCCAGGTGACTCTGTGTGAGAGGGAACATGAGAAGGTCCAAAGACTGGAGCAAGAGCTGGAGAAGCAGAGAGGCAACTCCATCTCCATGAGTCAGTATGCCAAGGAGAAAGAAGCCTGGAAGACAGAAGCAACAGCGATACTGGCGACAAGAACTGCAGAGCTCAAAAAGATGGAGGAGGCGTTGATGCAAACCCAGAGTAAGCCCCGGGAAGAGGTGAAGGCCCTGAGAGGGGACTGGCAGCATCAGATTGAAGAGCTGCAAACGCAGGTTGCTGAGCGCAAGATAGGGGAAAGTTGGAAGTGCGGCGCAACTGCGCATGTCTGAAAGAAGCTCCCGGATATTCGGTTCCAAAAAAACTTTATTGACACACACCAGGGCTACACCAGCATCTCCCCCTCAACGCGTTTCACCCTTACGCAGAGGGCTTCGTCTTGGAGTGGGGAGAAGTGGTGAAAGCCCCTTAAATACCTAAAAGCCCGCGAAAACGGCATTAAAAATTTAACCCCTTCTGTGCTTCTAGCCCAACAGCTCACATCAATGCTATTGAATCTAAGTGTCTGTACATCTTACTTAAGCCATATTCCAAGCATAAACAGTATATTAAATGTATAAACAGACATACCCAATTGCAAAAAAAAACAAAAAACTGATAATAAGACTGTTTGGCAGCACATTCCAGGTATATAAATACAATAAAATGCTGTTCTCAACACTGCAAAAGATATAAGCTCAACACTTAATTCACATTAAACAAGGTCCTACATTTATAAGTCAATTTATACAGATAGGGGCTTCCTAGTGCTAATTTTAGACACATGTATTAACCCCTGACTTATAAGTCAGGGGTTAATACATGTGTCTAAAATTAGCACTAGGAAGCCCCTATCTGTATAAATTGACTTATAAATGTAGGACCTTGTTTAATGTGAATTAAGTGTTGAGCTTATATCTTTTGCAGTGTTGAGAACAGCATTTTATTGTATTTATATACCTGGAATGTGCTGCCAAACAGTCTTATTATCAGTTTTTTTTTTTTTTTTTTTTTTGCAATTGGGTATGTCTGTTTATACATTTAATATACTGTTTATGCTTGGAATATGGCTTAAGTAAGATGTACAGACACTTAGATTCAATAGCATTGATGTGAGCTGTTGGGCTAGAAGCACAGAAGGGGTTAAATTTTTTATGCCGTTTTCGCGGGCTTTTAGGTATTTAAGGGGCTTTCACCACTTCTCCCCACTCCAAGACGAAGCCCTCTGCGTAAGGGTGAAACGCGTTGCGGGGGAGATGCTGGTGTAGCCCTGGTGTGTGTCAATAAAGTTTTTTTGGAACTGAATATCCGGGAGCTTCTTTCAGACATGCGCAGTTGCGCCGCACTTCCAACTTTCCCCTGACTTGCATCTCGGCGGCGGCACGCAGGAGGAGACAAGGAGAGCGGTCCCACAACCGGTGGAGCAGGTGAGGTTACCCCTTCCCCCTGCACCGGTGGAATCAGCGACCTAAGTCAGCTCCCTTATGCCCACTCCAGTGTCTGACACTCTCAAACCTGCCTCACACAGAAGCGCTCGACAGACCTTCACTATCTGCTGAGCGCAAGATACAGCTCGCCGAGCGGGAGAAGGTGACCGTCCGACAGGTGGCTTGCCTGATGTTGCACCATGAAACCGAGATGGCTGATATCCACAAGCGGCTGGACTACACGACCAATGAGGGGGCCCGGCTACAGCTGGAGCTAGACAAGGTCCGGGAGGAGCACCAGCAGCTGCAGGTCCAGAATAAAGAAAGAGAGACAAATTTAAGCCTTGCTCTGAGTCTGCTAGGAGACGTTGAATCGCGACTCAATTCTAACGAAGATGAACTAGCAGCCGCACTGAGTGAAAGAAGAAAGGCAGAAGGACTGCTTCAAGACCTGAGGAAGGACCTGGAGTCTGAGTGTGCCGGCCGCAAGATGGCGGAGAAACAAAAGTGTGACCTGGTCAAGGAGCTTGAGGCTCTGAAGACTGAGCGGGACGCTACGTTGGACTCTACGGCTGACCAGCAGGAGGTTTCTCAGATGAAGCTGGAGGAAAAGCTTGCAACCCCAAGACAGATGTTTGTGTTACTGAAGCAGTCCAAGGAAAAGGTGGCGGTAGAGCTAAAACAAGGGAGGCACTCCAGGAAGCATGACCGTGATACCGTTGCAGAACTACAGTCTACTTTCCACAAGGCACGGAATGCGAAGGCCAAATTGCGATGCACTAGCACAGTAAGAATCCAATCAAACTACAGTGCCCAGGGGACACAAAGTGGATTCCTTGCCATGAGGGCAGCCACTGTGAAGAGACAGCCGCGAATGAGACGGAAGTGTGCCCGTGATCATAAGGGGAGAAAGACCGCACAGATAGTCCAGCAAATCTCCCAACAGAGTAAGTTAAAGAGTCAAGACAGAAAGGCCCAAGCCTATGAGTCTGCTGACCGTAAAAGGGAGGTGCCATGGGGTGTACTTCGGGTTAAAAGGAATCCCGACCAAGTTGAAGTACTGAAGATAAATGGTGTGGAACCCAACACTGAAGGTACACTGAGGAAGAAAGGTCCAAAAGTGAAGGCCAAACAGTCACTGGCGAGTGTATGCAATGAGCTGACCGAGGTCAATGCTCTTCTACAGGATAAGGGCGACTCTGAGCACAAGAGGACAAGGACAACAATGCAACTTCAGGATTTACAGATCAAGGTCACAGCGTGGCGTAGAGTCCTGGCAGAGAGATTTAATAGACAGCAGGATGCTCAGGAACCTTGTCAAGAAAAGACACAACAAAAGCGGAGCATCAACCTTAAACTGAAACTGGCACAAGACAAAGAGATAGGGAGGTACCAGTCTTCAGACACAGGTAGCCTGGTAATTACCCCAAAAAGAAAATGCCTAAATTGTAAGGCAAGGAAAAAAAAGGGGGAGGGAAGGGCCGACGTCAGACATTTTCGACGAAGATGCTGGTGCACGGGAATGGTGCACGGGCCGCTCCACAGGACAATGTTTCGCTGGGGAGAGGGATATGTGACAGAGTCACTAACTCAGTAGGCTGGAATAGTGAATGGAGAGACGCTGCAGCCAGTTCACAGAGTGTTAATCTCCTCAGACAGAAAGAAGCACACCTGCAGCCTAATTAAACAGGGGCTGAACTATCAGTGAAACAAGTGCTTTAAAAAGCAGGAAGTTGCTCACACAAGGTGAGCTTGTTTTTCCACAGGAAGGTGGAGAGAACTCTCCCGGCTTGGAAGCCGTAGCAGCTGCTGCTGCTCTGGTCCCGCAGTCCTGCGAGGAGCTCTGCTGCTGCGACCAGCTGGGACCCCAACCCAGGGTAAAGATAAAGATACAGATTGCTGCGAGGCTGGACAAAGCCTGCTCCCCGGAACCGTGTTCCTGTTTTCTGCTGGAGCTGCTATACAGATAAGACTTTATTCTTATACGTATCGGTTAACCTTTGTGTAGCATGTTTTGGGCATGACCAGATAAGCTGGCTGTCTTGTTAGTAAGGGCTCAAGAAGTGAGTTAGTTTCCCTAAAGGGAACAGGATTTAATTTTCAAGAAAGTAGTTTCTTAAAGGGACAGTGCACCCGTACTTTATTTTGGTTGTGGCTAATAAACCACTATAGTTGAACGTTTCCCACCGTGTCTAGCGTCTTACTGACCCCGCCGCGAGGCCGTCCTGCCACAGTATACAGAATGTGCGTGCGCGTGTGTTTGTGTATATAGCACGTGCGTGTGTATACAGTGTGTGCGTGCGTGTGCGTGTGTGTATGTATACAGCACATGTGTGCGTGTGTGTATACAGCACGTGCGTGCGTGTGTATACAGCACAGCGTGCGTGTGTGTGTATACAGCACGTGCGTGCGTGTATACAGCACGTGCGTGTGTGTATACAGCACGTGCGTGCGTATGTATATACAGCACGTGCGTGCGCGCGCGAGTGTATACAGCACGTGCGTGCGTGTGTGCGCGTGTGTGTATACAGCACATGCGTGTGTGTGCGTATATATACAGCACGTATATATGCGTGTGTGTGTTTGTACATAGCACGTGCGTGCGTGTGTGTATACAGCACATGCGTGCATGTGTGTGTGTATACAGTGTGTGCGTGTGTGTATACAGCACGTGCGTGTGTATACAGCACGTGCGTGTGTATACAGCACGTGCGTGCGTGTGCGCGTATATAGCACGTGCGTGCATGCGAGTGTGTGTGTATATAGCACGTGCGTGTGTGTGTATGTGTGTATACAGCACGTGTGTGTGCGTGTGTGTGTATACAGCACGTGCGTGCGTGTGTGCATTTGTGTGTGTATACAGCACGTGCATGCGTGTGTATACAGCACGTGTGTGCGTGTGTATACAGCACGTGCGTGCATGTGTGCGTGTGTTTATACAGCACTTGCGTGTGTGCGTGTGTGTGTTTGTGTGTATACAGCACGTGCATGTGTGAGTGTGTGTATGCAGCGTGTGTGTGTGTGTATACAGCACGTGCATGTGTGTGTATACAGCACGTGCGTGCGTGTGTATACAGCAAGTGAGTGCGTCCGTGTGTATATACAGCTCGTGCTTGCGTGTGTGCGTGTGTGTGCACGTGAGTGAGTGTGTGTGTACACAGCACGTGCATGCGTGTGCGTGTTTATACAGCACGTGCGTGCGTGTGTGTGTATACAGCACGTGCATGCGTGTGTGCCTGTGTATACAGCATGTGCCTGTGTGTGTGTGTGTACAGCACGTGCATGCGTGTTCGTGTGTGTGTGTGTATACAGCACATGCGTGCTTGTGTATGTATACAGCACATGCGTGCGTGTTCGTGTGTGTTTACAGCACGTGAGTGTGTGTGCATGTGTATACAGCACGTGTGTGCGTGTGTGTGTGCGTGTATACAGCACGTGCGTGTGCGTGTATACAGCACGTGCGTGCGTGTGTGCGTGTGTTTATACAGCACTTGCGTGTGTGCGTGTGTGTGTTTGTGTGTATACAGCACGTGCGTGTGTGAGTGTGTGTATGCAGCGCGTGTGTGTGTATACAGCACGTGCATGTGTGTACACAGCACGTGCATGCGTGTGCGTGTTTACAGCATGTGCCTGTGTGTGTGTGTGTGTGTACAGCACGTGCATGCGTGTTCGTGTGTGTGTGTATATACAGCACATGCGTGCTTGTGTGTGTATACAGCACATGCGTGCGTGTTCATGTGTGTGTTTACAGCACGTGCATGTGCGTTTATACAGCACGTGCGTGCGTGTGTGTGTGTGTGTGTATACAGCACGTGTGTGCATGTGTGTGTATACAGTACATGCGTGCGTGTGTGCGTGTATACAGTACGTGCGTGTGTGTGTGTTTACAGCACGTGCGTGCATGTTTGTGTATACAGCACGTGCGTGCGTGTGTGTGCGTGTGTGTGTATACAGCACATGCGTGCGTGTGTGTGTGTATACAGCACGTGTGTGTGTGCGTGTGTATAAAGTATGTGCGTGCATGTGTGTGTGCATGTATACAGCACGTGCGTGTGTGTGTATACAGCATGTGCGTGTGTGTGGGCGCGTGTGTGCGTGTATTCAGCATGTGTGTGTGCGTGTGTGTATACAGTACGTGTGTGCGTGTGTGCGTGTGTGTGTATACAGCACGTGCGTGTGTATATAGCGCGTGCGTGCATGTATACAGCACGTGTGTGTTTGTGTGTGTGTGTATACAGTACGTGTGTGTGTGCGTGCGTGTGTGCGTATACAGCACACGCGTGTGTGTGTGTATACAGTACGGGCGTGCACGTGTTTGTGTGTGTATACAGCACGTGCGCGTGTGTGTGTGTATACAGCACGTGCGTTCGTGTGTGTGTGTTAGTTTGTGTGTGTGTATACAGCACGTGTTTGTGTGTATGTGTATATACAGCACGTGTGTGGGCGTGGGCGTGTGTGTGTGTGTATACAGCATGTGCGTGCGTGTGTGCGTGTGTATGTGTATATACAGCACGTGCATGCGTGTGTGTGTGCGTGTGTATACAGCACGTGCATGCGTGTGTGTGTGTGTATACAGCACGTGCGTTCGTGTGTGTGTGTTAGTTTGTGTGTGTGTATACAGCACGTGTTTGTGTGTATGTGTATATACAGCACGTGTGTGGGCGTGGGCGTGTGTGTGTGTATACAGCATGTGCGTGCGTGTGTGCGTGTGTATGTGTATATACAGCACGTACGTGCGTGTGTGTGCGTGTGTGTACAGCACGTGCGTGCGTGTGTGTGTGTATACAGCACGTGCGTGCGTGTGTGTGTATACAGCACGTGCATGCGTGTGCACGTGTGTGTGTATACAGCACGTGCATGTGTGTGTATACAGCATCTGCTTGTGTGCATGTGTGTGTGCGTGCGTGTGTATACAGCACGTGTGTGTGTGTGTATACAGCACGTGCGTATGTGTGTGTGTTTACAGCATGTGTGTGTGCAAGTGCGTGTGTGTGTGTATACAGCGCGTGCGTGTGTGTGCGTGTGTGCGTGCGTGCGTGTATACAGCATGTGCGTGCGTGCGTGTGTGTGTATACAGCATGTGCGTGCGCGTGTGTGTATACAGCACATGCGTGCGCATGTGTATGTGTGTATACAGCACGTGCATGCGCGCACGCGTGTGTGTGTATACAGCGCGTGCGTGTGCGTGTGTGTATGTATACAGCACACGTGTGTGTATACAGCACGTGCGTGCGTGTGTATACAGCACAGCGTGCGTGTGTGTGTGTATACAGCACGTGCGTGCGTGAGTGTATACAGCACGTGCGTGTGTATGTATTGTGACAAACGGCTTACTCCGGGGCTCCGTTGTTTGTCCGGGACTGTTTAGAACACGGTCTTTTAGGGTAGGTTAAATGATGAGGCGTCACGTACTGTTCCTTTAAACAGGCTATGCCTGGTTTATTCAGTCCCAGGCACTGAGACTGCCACAGTGCATACAACAGAAAACAGATCAAAACAAAAGCTGCTCACCTGAGCGATAACTTAACTTAGATATCCCTGACTCAGGGTTGGAAGTGGCTTTTCCACTTCCAACATCAAAACACGGTACTTTTGCAGTCTTACACAAATGAACAGAAAGATTGAACCTGTTTGGGGAAGAGGCTTCTCCCCTCTGTAGTTTAGCAGCCTTCCAGCCTCCTGGCTCTTGTGGGGAGACCAGAGCAAACAGGAAATCAGTCTTTCATACCTGATTCCTAATTAGCATGACAGGTGACAGAAATCAGGCAGCAGACAAACTCTGGTCTGGATCTCTCATCCCTCAGTTCCAGCGCTTGCCAAACTGTGGGATGGAGTGTATGTATTATAAGGCTGCACTCCCAGGCCAAACAGGATAGAAACTGTCTAGTATCCTGGGAGCCCTATATACGGAATTTATTACCATCCCCTGGTTTCTGTCACATATCCTCCCCCCCAGCTCAGACCTCGAGGGATGAGCGACCATGGATATTAGGGAGTGCATCCTTGACAACCCGTCAGCATTGCCATGTTTGTGCCCTGACCTGTGTTCCACAGAAAATTTAAAGGGTTGTAGGCTTAGGAACCACCTGGTCACTCTAGCATTCTTTTCCCTGTTTTGACACATCCAGGTAAGGGGTGCATGATCTGTGACCAACCGGAATTTTCTCCCCAACAGGTAGTATTTGAGCGTCTCTACAGCCCACTTTATTGCGAGACACTCTTTCTCTACTATGGAGTAATTTTTCTCCTGGGGATTTAGTTTCCTACTTAAATAAAGGATGGGGTGCTCCTCACCTTGAGACTCCTGGGAGAGTACCGCCCCCAGCCCTACCTCAGATGCGTCGGTTTGGACTACGAACTCTTTGGAGAAGTCAGGTGTGACCAACACTGGTTGGGCACAGAGAGCTTCTTTCAGGCTTCTAAAGGCCTGTTCGGTTTCGGGGGACCACTTTACCATTAGCGGTCCTCTTGCTTTTGTGAGGTCAGTTAGTGGGGTTGCCTTAGTTGCAAAATTGGGAATAAACCTTCTATAGTACCCAATTAAGCCCAAAAAGGTCCTTACTTGTTTTTTTGTAACTGGCCTTGGCCAATTTTGTATCGCCTCCACTTTGAGTGTTTGGGGTTTGAGTAAACCTCTGCCAATAGAATATCCCAGATACTTGGCCTCCTCCAGACCAATAGTGCATTTAGCGGGGTTAGCAGTTAGTCCAGCAGACCGGACTGCGTCAAGCACAGCTTGGACCTTTGGAAGGTGGGATTGCCAATCTTCACTATGGATTACCACATCATCCAGGTAGGCGGCAGCATACCGAGCATGTGGTTTTAAAATTTTATCCATCATTCTTTGGAATGTGGCGGGAGCTCCATGTAAGCCAAAAGGCAACACCTTATACTGAAAGAGGCCGTCTGGGGTTGAGAAGGCTGTCTTTTCTTTTGCCCTTTCTGTGAGGGGAACCTGCCAGTACCCTTTTGTTAGGTCTAGGGTTGTGAGATATCGGGCTTTGCCCAGTCTCTCTACAAGTTCATCTACCCTGGGCATAGGATAAGTATCAAATTTTGACACCGCGTTTAGTTTCCGGTAGTCATTACAAAACCTTGTTGTACCATCTGGCTTTGGGACTAAGACTATAGGGCTGTTCCACCCACTTTGGGATTCCTCAATTACACCTAGTTTTAGCATTTTTTTAACCTCTAAACTTATAGCCTTTCTTTTGGCCTCTGGGATTCGGTACGGTTTAAGGTTAACTCGGACCCCCGGTTCAGAGACTAGGTCATGTTCAATTACGCTAGTTCTACCTGGCCGTATAGAGAAGATTTCTTTGTTTCTTTTCACTAAATTCTGAACCTCTCGTTTCTGATGAACAGACAGGGTTTCAGCTATGCTAACCTCTGGGTCAGTTTCTTGATTCTCTGACGGACCTGGGGGTACTAGGGTTAACAAGACTTCTCTATCTTTCCAGGGCTTGAGTAGGTTTATATGGTAAATTTGCTCAGGTTTCCTCCTACCTGGCTGTCTTACCTTATAATTTACTTCTCCCACTCTTTCCAAGACCTCATATGGCCCATGCCATTTAGCAAGGAATTTACTCTCCACGGTGGGAACCAGAACTAGTACCCTATCACCTGGAGAAAAAATTCTGACCCTAGCACCCTTATTATATGTATTCCTCTGTGCTTCTTGAGCTTTCTCCATGTGTTCCCTCACTATGGGTAGGACTGCAGCAATGCGGTCCTGCATCTGGGCAACATGCTCTATTACACTTCTGTAAGGGGTAACCTCGTGTTCCCAAGTCTCTTTGGCTATATCCAGTAAGCCCCTTGGGTGTCGGCCATACAATAGTTCAAACGGGGAGAAGCCAGTGGATGATTGGGGAACTTCCCTAATGGCAAATAACAGGTACGGTAACAAACAATCCCAGTTTTTCCCATCTTTATCAACCGCCCGCCGTAACATGCTCTTTAAGGTTTTATTGAACCTTTCCACTAAACCATCTGTTTGTGGATGATAGACTGAGGTTCTGAGATGCTTGATTTTTAGGAGTTTACATAGCTCTTTCGTTACTTGAGACATAAATGGTGTTCCCTGGTCAGATAGAATCTCTTTAGGAATCCCGACCCGGGAAAACAGAACTACTAACTCTTTTGCTATGTTTTTAGCTGAGGTGCTACGTAGGGGAACTGCCTCCGGATATCGGGTGGCATAATCTAATATTACCAATATATGCTGATGTCCCCTAGCAGACTTTATTAGGGGTCCTACTAGATCCATAGCAATCCGGTCAAATGGTACCTCTATTATGGGAAGGGGTACCAATGGGCTGCGGTACGCCTTGAACGGGGCGGTGATCTGACATTCTGGGCATGAGGAACAATAATTCGTAATTTCTGCCAGAACCCCAGGCCAATAGAAGCTTCGGAGAACCTTTTCTTTTGTCTTTTCCACCCCTAGGTGTCCCCCCAATGGATGACTATGTGCGAGGTGTAATACTACGTTACGGAATGTCCGTGGTACCAACAATTGTTTAGTTGTAACTGATTTCCTTTTATCAACCCGATATACTAGGTCGTTCTCTACCTCGAAGTAGGGGTAAGCAAGTGACCTATCTGGTTGGCCAGGAGTACTATTCTGGTCCCGTATATTTCCCCTTGCTACCGCTAATGTGGGGTCCTCCCACTGGGCCTTCTTAAAACTCCCAGGACTGACCTCTAGGTCAGCGAGGTTCTTATCCGGTTCTGGGGTGGTAAGTGTCTGCTCAACATCTTGATTTGGGGTATTCCCTACCAAAGTAGTGATGGGGAAGGGAATTTTACAGCACTCCTCCTTTTCCCCCTTCTTATTTGGGCCCTCGTCAACCTCCATTTCTGAAAAAGGGAAAGGATTTGTTTCTTCTAATACTTCGTTATGGTCCGCTATTGAACTCTGGGCGCTATTCTGAGCGGGGGACCACATTTTTAGAAAATGGGGAAAGTCGGTCCCTATTAACACATCATGTGCCAGTTTGGGTACAATACCCACCTTGAAATCTAAAGAACCAAACTCTGTTTCAAAAAAAACATCAACAGTGGAATATTCATGATTATCCCCATGTATACAACAAATTGCCACTCTTTGTGAACTGTTTCCCTGTTTCTTCTTAATGGGCAAGAGGTATTCGGACACTAGTGTGACCATGCTCCCAGAGTCAAGAAGTGCCCAAACCCTCTTACCATTAACCTTTACAAATGCCCACAGATGGTTATTCAAGGGGTCCTCTGGGCTAGGGCCCATACATTGGGACAACAGCGAATAAGGTTCCACGCTGTTGCATTGCATGGGCTCATCATTTAGTGGGCAGATTTTTGCTGTGTGGCCCCTCTCATGACAATTTACACATTTAGGTACATAGTCTGTGTCCCACTTAGAGCCTTTTCCCGGCTCCCCATGTTGGCTATTGCCCTTAGTGTGCGAACCACTGTTGCTGGTGCTGCGTGAAGGTGGTCGCCGCTCTTCAGCGCCCCTTAACCCCGGTACCCTTTTACCGTCTCTGGAAGAGTCCTGGAACCTCGGGTAGTGGGGTTGCTCCACGACTGTGGGTTGCGGGTGCTCTTCTGCTGCATTGTACCTTTCTACGAGGGCCACAAGCTCATCCGCATTGTGGGGGTCACTCCGACTGACCCAACGGCGTAAGGCAGAGGGAAGTTTCCTCAAGAACTGGTCCATGACCAACCGTTCCACGATGTGGCTGGCTGAGTTGATCTCGGGTTGTAGCCACTTCCGGGCGAGGTGGATGAGGTCATACATCTGGCTTCGGGTGGCTTTATCCATCGTGAAGGACCATGCGTGAAACCTTTGGGCGCGAACAGCCGTGGTTACGCCGAGGCGGGCAAGGATCTCGAACTTCAATTTTGCATAGACGTTAGCTTCGGCTGGCTCTAGATCAAAGTAAGCCTTCTGGGGTTCGCCGCTTAGGAAGGGTGCGATTAGACCAGCCCACTCAGCTTCTGGCCATCCCTCTCTCTGTGCCGTGCGTTCAAACGTGAGAAGATAGGCTTCCACATCATCCGAGGGTCCCATCTTCTGAAGGTAGTGGCTTGCCCTGGTCATTTTCGGTACTGGGGCTGCCGCTGCCAGTGGAAGGTTACTGATAGTCCCCCTCAGGATCTCGAGTTCCTGCTGTAAGCCCTGAGCGAACCGCTGTTGCTCCTCTCTCAGCAAGCGGTTTGTCTCTTGCTGGTTTGCATTCGCGTTTTGCAGGGCTTCATTCGTCTGTTGCTGGTTTGCATTCGCCTGTTGCTGGTTGGCATTCGCCTGTTGCTGGTTGGCATTAATCTCTTGCTGGGCTATTAGCAGCTGTTGCTGGGCGGCATTCGTCTGCTGCTGGTTTGCATTAGTTTCTTGCTGGGCTATTAACAGCTGTTGCTGGGTTTCATTCACGTCTTTCTGGGCAGCGACATTGCGTACCAGCGCACCCACCACGTCTTCCATCTTGTTTGCAGAGGATGAAAAAAACTTTTTTTTTTTTTTTTTTTTTTCAAAGTTCTTCAACCCGCAGACCCCCTAGTGCTCTGCCCGCATTCTCCACCATATGTGACAAACGGCTTACTCCGGGGCTCCGTCGTTTGTCCGGGACTGTTTAGAACACGGTCTTTTAGGGTAGGTTAAATGATGAGGCGTCACGTACTGTTCCTTTAAACAGGCTATGCCTGGTTTATTCAGTCCCAGGCACTGAGACTGCCACAGTGCATACAACAGAAAACAGATCAAAACAAAAGCTGCTCACCTGAGCGATAACTTAACTTAGATATCCCTGACTCAGGGTTGGAAGTGGCTTTTCCACTTCCAACATCAAAACACGGTACTTTTGCAGTCTTACACAAATGAACAGAAAGATTGAACCTGTTTGGGGAAGAGGCTTCTCCCCTCTGTAGTTCAGCAGCCTTCCAGCCTCCTGGCTCTTGTGGGGAGACCAGAGCAAACAGGAAATCAGTCTTTCATACCTGATTCCTAATTAGCATGACAGGTGACAGAAATCAGGCAGCAGACAAACTCTGGTCTGGATCTCTCATCCCTCAGTTCCAGCGCTTGCCAAACTGTGGGATGGAGTGTATGTATTATAAGGCTGCACTCCCAGGCCAAACAGGATAGAAACTGTCTAGTATCCTGGGAGCCCTATATACGGAATTTATTACCATCCCCTGGTTTCTGTCACAGTATATACAGCACCTGCGTGCGCGCGCGCGTGTGTGTAAACAGCACGTGCGTGCGTGTGTGTGTGTATACAGCACGTGCGTCCGTGTGTGTATACAGCACATGCGTGCATGTGAGTGTGTGTATACCGCACGTGCGTGCGTGTGTGTATACCGCACGTGCGTGTGTGTGTGTGTATACAGCACGTGCGTGTGTATACAGCACGTGCATGCGTGTGCGCGTGTGTGTGTATATGGCACGTGCGTGCATGCGAGTGTGTGTGTATATAGCATGTGTGTGTGTGTATGTGTGTATACAGCACATGCGTGTGTGTGTGTGTATACAGCACGTGCGTGCGTGCGCGCGCGTGTGTATACAGCACGTGTGTGTGCGTGTATACAGCACGTACGTGCGTGCGTGTGTATACAGCACGTTCATGCGTGTGCGCGTGTGTGTGTATATAGCACGTGCGTGCATGCGAGTGTGTGTGTATATAGTACGTGTGTGTGTGTATGTGTGTATACAGCACATGCGTGTGTGTGTGTGCGTGTGTGTATACAGCACGTGCGTGCATGTGTGTGTATAAAGCACGTGCGTGCGTGTGTGCATTTTAGTGTGTATACAGCACGTGTGTGCGTGTGTATATAGCATGTGCGTGCATTCGAGTGTGTGTGTTTATAGCACGTGCGTGTGTGTGTATGTGTGTATACAACACATGCATGTGCGTGTGTGTGTATACAGCACGTGCGTGCATGTGTGTGTATAAAGCACGTGCGTGCGTGTGTGCATTTGTGTGTATACAGCACATGCATGCGTGTGCATGCAGCACGTGTGTGCGTGTGTATACAGCACGTACGTGCATGTGTGCGTGTGTTTATACAGCACTTGCGTGTGTGCGTGTTTGTGTTTATACAGCACGTGCGTGTGTGAGTGTGTATACAGCACGTGCGTGCGTGTGTATATACAGCTCGTGCGTGCGTGTGTATATTCAGCTCGTACGTGCGTGTGTGCGCACGTGAGTGAGTGTGTGTGTACACAGCACGTGCGTGCGTGTGCGTGTTTATAGAGCACGTTCGTGCGTGTGTGTGTGTGTACAGCACATGCATGCGTGTGTGTGTGTGCCTGTGTATACAGCACATGCGTGCTTGTGTGTGTATACAGCACATGCGTGCGTGTTCGTGTGTGTGTGTATACATCACGTGAGTGCGTGTGCGTGTGTATACAGAATGTGTGTGCGTGTGCGTGTATACAGCACGTGCGTGTGCGTGTATACAGCACGTGCGTGCGTGTGCGCGTGTGTGTATATAGCACGTGCATGCGTGCGTGTGTGTGTATACAGTACATGCGTGCGTGTGTGCGTATACAGCACGTGCGTGCGTGTGCATGTGTGTGTATACAGCATGTGCGTGCGTGTTTGTGTATACAGCACGTGCGTGCATGCGTTTGCGTGTGTATACAGCACATGCGTGCGTGTTCGTGTGTGTATACAGCACGTGTGTTTGTGCATGTGTATAAAGTATGTGCGTGCATGTGTGTGTGTGTGCGCATGTATACAGCATGTGCGTGTGTGTATACAGCACGTGCGTGCATGTGTATATAGCGCGTGCGTGCATGTATACAGCACGTGTGTGTGTTTGCGTGTGTGTGTGTATACAGTACGTGTGTGCGTGTGTGCGTGTGTGTGCGTGTGTGTATATACAGCACGTGTGTGTGTATACAGCACGGGCGTGCACATGTTTGTATGTGTATACAGCACGTGCGCGTGTGTGTGTGTATACAGCACGTGCGTTCGTGTGTGTGTGTGAGTTTGTGTGTGTGTATACAGCACGTGCGTGCGTGTGTGTGTGTATATACAGCACATGCGTGCGTGTGTGTGTATATACAGCACGTGCGTTGGCATGTGCGTGTGTGCGTGTGTGCGTGTGTGTGTGTGTGTGTATACAGCATGTGCGTGTGTGTGTGTGTATACAGCACGTGCATGCGTGTGTGTGTGTGTGTGCGTGTGTATACAGCACGTACGTGCGTGTGTGTGTATACAGCAAGTGCGTGCGCGTGTGTGCGTGTGTGTGTGCGTGTGTGTATACAGCATGTGCGTGCGTGTGTGTTTATACAGTAAGTGCGTGCGTGTGTATATACAGCTCGTGCGTGCGTGTGTGTGTGTGTGTGTGTGTACAGCATGTGCGTGTGTGTGAGCCCCGGAGTAAGCCGTTTGTCACATATGGTGGAGAATGCGGGCAGAACACTAAAAGGTCTGCGGGTTAAAGAACTTTTTTTTCTCTCCAAACAAGATGGAAGACGTGGTGAGTGCGCTGGTACGCAATGTCGCTGTCCAGAAAGACGCGAATGAAGCCCAGCAAAAGATTAATGCAGCCCTGCAATAGGCGAATGAAACCCAGCAACAGCTGTTAATAGCCCAGCAAGAGACTAATGCAAACCAGCAACAGCTGTTAATAAACCAGCAAGAGACTAATGCAAACCAGCAACAGGTGAATGCAAACCAGCAAGACACAAACCGCTTGCTGAGAGAGGAGCAATAACGGTTCGCCCAGGGCTTACAGCAGGAACTCGAGATCCTGAGGGGGACTATCAGTAACCTTCCCCTGGCAGAGGCAGCCCCAGTCCCGAAAATGATCAGGGCAAGCCACTACCTTCAGAAGATGGGGCCCTCGGATGATGTGGAAATCTATCTTCTCACGTTTTAATGCACGGCACAGAGAGAGGGATGGCCAGAAGATGAGTGGGCCAGTCTAATCGCACCCTTCCTAAGCGGCGAATCCCAGAAGGCTTACTTTGATCTAGAGCCAGCCGAAGCTAACGTCTATGCAAAATTGAAGTTCGAGATCCTCGCCCGCCTCGGCGTAACCACGGCTGTTCGTGCCCAAAGGTTCAACGCATGGTCCTTCACGATGTATAAAGCCACCCGAAGCCAGATGTATGACCTAATCCACCTCGCTCGGAAGTGGCTACAACCCGAGATCAACTCAGCCAGCCACATCGTGGAACGGTTGGTCATGGACCAGTTCTTGAGGAAACTTCCCTCTACCCTACGCCATTGGGTCAGTCAGAGTGACCCCCACAATGCAGACAAGCTTGTGGCCCTCGTAGAAAGGTACAATGCGGCAGAAGAGCACCCGCAACTCATAGTCGTGGAGCAACCCCACTACCCAAGGTTCCAGGACTCTTCAGAGATGGTAAAAGGGTACCAGGGTTAAGGGGGGCTGAAGAGCGATGACCGCCTTCACACAGCACCAGCAACAGTGGCTCCCACACTAAGGGCAACAGCCAACATGGGGAGCCGAAAAAAGGCTCTAAGTGGGACACAGACTATGTACCTAAATGTGTAAATTGTTATGAGAGGGGCCACACCACGAAAGTCTGCCCACTAAATGCTGAACCCATGCAATGCAACAGCGTTGAACCTTATTTGCTGTGGTCCCAATGTATGGGCCCTAGCCCAGAGGACCCCTTGAATAACCATCTGTGGGCATTTGTAAAGGTTAATGGTAAGAGGGTTCGGGCACTTCTTGACTCTGGGAGCATGGTCACACTAGTGTCCGAATACCTGTTGCCCATTAAGAAGAAACAGGTAAACAGTTCACGAAGAGTGGCAATTTGTTGAATACATGGGGATAATCACGAATATTCAACTGTTGATGTTTTTTTTTAAACAGAGTTTGGTTCTTTAGATTTCAAAGTGGGTATTGTACCCATACTGGCACATGATGTGTTAATAGGGACCGACTTTCCCCATTTTCTAAAAATTTGTGGCTGCACACAAGGCTAGGAGTGAATTACACGGTGTAAATACCAAATATATAAATGTGGTTCAGTCAACCATTCGGTACAGGTAAGCAATTGCTCCCAACATTATGAGAGGACAATTGCCACTAAAACGCCATGTGGCAAAAATAACAAATCATTTATTAGTATATAGCTAGACAAACAACATAAAGCGCTCGCTCTAAACTAACTTAAAACCAATTAAAATGTGAATGTCCCCCGCTACTTTCACATTTTAATTGGTTTTAAGTTAGTTGGGAGAATGTTGGGAGCAATTGCTTACCTGTACCGAATGGTTGACTGAACCACATTTATATATTTGGTATTTACACCGTGTAATTCACTCCTAGCCTTGTGTGCAGCCAATGAGGATCTTTGAAGAGGATTCTATGCCTCCTTTGTATGTCTTTGTCTGTTAACACTATCCTCTTTGCACCGGCAGGCAAAATATATATATATATATATATACCTTAACTGACATATACATTATATATCAGGGTGAGCGGTAGATCACAAGTTATGTATACATAATTGTTTGTTACCATACCTGTTATTTGCCATTAGGGAAGTTCCCCAATCATCCACAGGCTTCTCCCCGTTTGAACTATTGTATGGCCGACACCCAAGGGGCTTACTGGATATACTGCACCGACACACTTTATTCGAGCAAATACCCGGTATGTACCTGGCAAATACCTGGAATGCGCCACTCCTCACCTCTGACAAGCCCCGTTGCATTTGCCTTCCCAGCCTGGGTTCATGCCTGGCTGATGGGCGGCTGATCTGTTAAATGATAATGATTAGGATTTAATAGGCTGCAATGCTTCGCGTGTCTACCAGATGGCATAAATTCATGAATTGTAATGCAGTATATATATATATATACTGTGCATTATTGCAGCCAGCGGGAATAAAATGCTTCAATCCCTGCTTGGAAAATACCTCAATGCACTCGGGCAGAAAACAGTCACAAACCTCAATACACCCGGGTATACCCGAATTCGTGGGACTAGCCAAGCTCGAATAAAGTGTGTCGCCAGTGTAGCCAAAGAGACTTGGGAACACAAAGGTTACCCCTTACAGAAGTGTAATAGAGCATGTTGCCCAGATGCAGGACCGCATAGCTGCAGTCCTACCTATAGTGAGGGAACACATGGAAAAAGCTCAAGAAGCACAGAGGAATACGTATAATAAGGGTGCTAGGGTCAGAATTTTTTTTCCAGGCGATAGGGTGCTAGTTCTGGTTCCCACCGTAGAGAGTAAATTCCTTGCTAAGTGGCATGGGCCATATGAGGTCTTGGAAAGGGTGGGAGAAGTAAATTATAAAGGTCAGACAGCCAGGTAAGAGGAAACCTGAGCAAATTTACCATACAAACCTACTTAAGCCCTGGAAAGATAGAGAGGTCTTGTTAACCCTAGTACCCCCAGGTCAGTCAGAGAACCGAGAAACTGACCCAGAGGTTAGCATAGCTGAAACCCTGTCCGTTCATCAGAAACGAGAGGTTCAGAATTTAGTGAGAAGAAACAAAGAAGTCTACTCTACACAGCCAGGTAGAACTAGCGTAATTGAACATGACCTAGTCTCTGAACCGGGGGTCCGAGTTAACCTTAAACCGTACCGAATCCCAGAGGCCAAAAGAGAGGCTATAAGTTTAGAGGTTAAAAAAATGCTAAAACTAGGCGTAATTGAGGAATCCCAAAGTGGGTGGAAAAGCCCTATAGTCTTAGTCCCAAAGCCAGATGGTACAACAAGGTTTTGTAATGACTACCGGAAACTAAACGCGGTGTCTTAGGGACTGTATTTTTAGCTCTACACATAAGTCTTGCATAAGCTTAGATGTAAACGGGGTACCCTGATCTGTCAGAATTTCTTTCGGTATCCGGAGTCGGGAGAATACCTGTAACAATTCCTTAGCTATAGCTTTGGAGGAAGTATTACGTAAGGGCAACACCTCTGGGTAGCGAGTGGCATAGTCTAGGATCACTAGGATGTATTGATGACCCTTGGCAGATTTCTCCAAGGGACCCACTATATCCATGGCGATCCTCTCAAATGGGATCTCAATAATAGGCATAGGGATCAATGGGGCCCTCAAACTTGGTCGGGGGGCTGTCAACTGACACTCTGGACAAGAGGCACAGAATCTCTTTACTGCATTACTGTATATATCCCTGGTCAGTAAAATCTTTTTAGGATTCTTTGCTGTGTCTTCTCTACTCCCAGATGACCCCCCAATAAGTGAGAGTGTGCTAGCTCCAGGACCTTCCTAACTAATGAACTGGGTACTAGCAATTTTTCTATCTCTTGGCCCTCCTCTTGGCTCACATGGTATAACAAGTCATTTTTAATACAAAAATAGGGATAGGATTCCTTGGTTGTCCCTTCTACCGGGACTCCATTAACTTCTACTGCCTGGCTAAACCCATTTTTCAACTGGGGATCATTAGCCTGCTCCCTACCAAAGTTAGTGAGGGAAATATCTAGGCTTTCAAAACCTTCCTCATCTGGAGTTTGGCCGGTTACCTCCACGGGCGACTCGGACACCTGAGCATCAACAGGTCCTGTCTCAGACAACTCTTCTCCCTCTGGTCCCTCTCCATCAGGAGTAGTGGCCAGTGCTAACTGGGGTGGGGGTGTACCTCTCTTGTTTCCTTCCTACGTTCTTGTTTCGACTTCGGAGTTTTAGACACCTCGGAGACTAATTCGGGGTCTGTAAAC
This sequence comes from Ascaphus truei, assembly GCF_040206685.1. Taxonomy (NCBI): domain Eukaryota; kingdom Metazoa; phylum Chordata; class Amphibia; order Anura; family Ascaphidae; genus Ascaphus; species Ascaphus truei. The sequence goes on from NC_134485.1 coordinate 131,628,784, forward strand.
GGAAAAAGCTCATCTGGAGTAGGATTGTTTAAGGTGAGCTGTCCTCTGATCAGGGTGTCAAAACCCGGGAAATTACAGCCTAACACTGGGGAATGGGGTAACTTTGGTATAATTGCTGCCGTAGTTTGGATGACTTGTCCCCCGATTTTTACTGTTATCAGAGTCGTGGTGTACGGAAGCGTACACCCATGCACACATAATACCCGCAACTTCTCACCCTGGTGTAACCGGAGAGGCTTGACCAACTTTCCTGATACCAAGCTAATATTACTCCCTGAGTCCACCAGGGCGGAGACAGGTTTACCATTTAAAATCACCGTGGTGAGGAAGTTGTGGGTACGTTTTCCCTCGCGGGTCATACCTACCACTCCACAAAATTCAGACTTCACAGAGCCATACGCACACTCCATTGGCTCAGACAACTGTGGGCAGTGAGCCTTAATATGTCCCGTCTCCCCACACTCAAAACAAACAATTGGCCCAGTTCGTTCTTGAAACCCTTTCTGAGATTTAGAGTTTCTGTCCCTATCCGGGTTTTCTTCCACCTGCTCAAATCGTGCAAACGGTCGTGGGTCCTGGCGCCAGCGCTGGCCTCTACTGTTCGAGTTGGTACGTGGGTTGTGGTTTGTGCGAGTGGGGCGTGAAAGTTCACGGGTAGCCAGAAACTGCTCCACTGCGCCTACCATGGCATCACAAGAGAAGGGATCACCCACTGTTGAAGGTCCTGGGGTAACGCTCGAATGAAGCGGTCCAACACCCCCATCTCAAGGATCCGTGTCGGGCTATATTCCTCTGGTTTCAGCCACTTGGACGCTAGGTGAATCAAATCCCATAACTGGGACCTGGGTGGCTTCTGTTCCTGGTATCTCCACGTATGGAACCTCTGCGCACAAACTGCGGAAGTCACTCCAATCCTTGCAAGGATTTCGCTTTTCAGACAGTCATAGTCTGCTGCGGCTTCTTCGTCAAGGTCACAATACGCTTTTTGGGCTTCCCCCAGTAAAAAGGGTGCGATAATCCCAGCCCACTTGGAGCGGGCCCAACTTTCCCGGGAAGCGTTTCGCTCAAAGGACCTGAGGTATCCCTCGACGTCATCGTGCGGCGTCATTTTCTGCAGGTACACATTCGCCTGGACGGGCCGCACCGGGGCCGCACCGGACGAGTCCATTTTAATCTGGGTCAGTTGCTCAATCAGCTGTTTCTGTGTCTCTGCAATAATGTCAAGCTGGGCTGCAAGTAGCCGGTTCGTCTCGCGTTGTGCAGCAGTGTTTTCCTGCTGAACAGTGGTGCTGTGCACTAAGGCCTTTACAACGTCCTCCATACTGATAGTTACCGCTAGGGTGTTCGACATCCCACTTCTGACACCATGTGTGGCAGGATGGTCGTGGTAAGTGAGGAGACAACACGACTTTTCTGGTGAAATAGTGCTGGTGGATTTATTTGTCCAAAAAAGGTAACTAAAACAATGGGTACACTGTCCCTTTAAATTGAAACGTAAACAAAAAGCCTAACCCCGGTCGGGGCACTGACTAAACAAAAAGTGCAGGCTAACTACCTGGCTGGCTAGCTAACCTAGTCCAGCCCAACAAGGTTCAGCAATAGCAGTTGGCTCCTTACCTGGGATCTTTATTCTCCACCCTTGGGACAGGGTCAATCTGAGCAGCTTGTGTCTGTCTGTCAACACTCCTCTGTCTTCTCTCTGCACCTCAGAGAGAGAGACTGCTGCCCCAGAGGCATTTCCTCTTCCTGTTTTAAAGCAGGTGAACTAGCTTAATTTGAATCACCTGTGGTCTGCTTAACAAGCTGGGTTAACCCCTCGTCTACTGGAAAGCATGCATACTGCCATCTCCTATTAACATATACTGAGTCAATGACCCTGTCACAGTGTGTATACAGCACGTGCGTGCGTGTGTATACAGCACATGTGTGCGTGAGCGTGTGTGTGTGTATATACAGCACGTGCGTGCGCGTGTGCGTGTGTGTGTATGCAGCATGTGCATGTGTGTATGTATACAGCACGTGCATGCGTGAGTGTTTCTGTGTGTATACAGCACGTGCGTGCATGTGCGTGTGTGTGTATACAGCACGTGCGTGCGTGTTTGTGTGTATACAGCACGTTCATGCGTGTGCGTGTGTGCGTGTGTATACAGCACGTGCGTGCGTGTGCGTGTGTGCGTTTGTATACAGCACGTGCGTGCGTGTGTGTGTGTGTTTGTATACACAGCACGTGCGTGCGTGTGTGTGCGTGTGTGCACAGCACGTACGTGCGTGTGTGTGCGTGTGTATACAGCACGTGCGTGCGTGTGCGTCTGTATACAGCACGTGCTTGCGTGTGTGTGTGTGTGTGTATACAGCACGTGCGTGCGTGTGCGTGTGTGTGTGTATACAGCATGTACAGGTGTGTATACACCATGTGCGTGTGTGTGCGTTTATGTGCGTGCGTGTGTTTACAGCACGTGCGTGTGTGTGTGTGTGTACAGCATGTGCGTGTGTGTGTGTACAGCATGTGCGTGCGTGTGTGCGAGTGCATGTGTGTGTGTGTGTGTACAGCATGTGCGTGCGTGTGTGTGCGAGTGCATGTGTGTGCGTGTGTATACAGCACGTGCGTGCGTGTGCGTGTGTGTATTCAGCACGTGCATGCGCGTGTGTGTGTATACAGCGTGTGCGTGTGCGCGTGTGTGTATACAGCACATGCGTGTGTGTGCGTTCGTGTGTGTGTATACAGCACGTGCGTGTGTGTGTATACAGCACGTGCGTATGTCTGTGTGTGTATGTATACAGCACGTGCGTGTGTGTGTGTATGCAGCACGTGCTTGTGTGTATACAGCATGTGCGTGTGTGTGTGTATGTATACAGCACGTGCGTGTGTGTGTATATACAGCATGTGCGTGTGTGCGTGTGTATAAAGCACGTGCATGCGTTTGTGTGTGCATGTATATACAGCACATGCGTGTGTGTGTGTGTGTGTGTGGCAGGAAGGCCTGTAGCCGAGGTCAGGGAACAGTCCACACGTGTAGTTTCAGGATAAATGAAAACGTTCAGTGGCTTTATTTCTGCACAGCAACATAACATGCGGGTACACTGTCCCTTTAAGCAAATAAATCCTGCTCCACGTTGGGAGAAAACTGACTAACACAGCAGTCCTAGCTAGCAGGCTGGCTGGCTAAACCATACCCAAACCGTAAGAGTCTTTTTAAGCAGTCATGCAAACAAATGAAAGAAATCTTATTTTGGCTGCAGTAAGTAGTGTGCTGTATCCTTCTGGCTAGACAGGGAATAGTTCCGTGGGCGCCTATATATTCTACTACTATTAAAGGATATACGAAAGCCAAGCCTGTTGGCTGTGAAGAAACGTAGATCCTCACGATGAGCTTAAAAACAAAGAAAAAGCACAGCGCATAGCGTAATACTGTTAAAAAGTTAAACAAACAACATTTAAGACAACATAGAACAGCTGAAAACTGGATTGGTATTTTAGGACAGTAAAATCATTTAATAACAATTAATAATTAATATAATGCACAATTTACATGGACATATATTATTGAACAATAAAAAACCGAATAGATGGTTCTTGCACTCCGTAGCACCAAGGATGATGATAGCAATGCCTACTCACCAGATGGAATAGGTTTGCAGGCAGTGGATAATTTAGAGAGTATCCCCTCTCATCTGTGTGCTGCTTTCTGCTCAACTGGCGTCTCCGTCGGCTCGTACTGTAGGTGCAGCTCATCAAGCGGGGACTCCTGCAGCACCGGGAAGGGCGCCCGAGCAGATAGAACGCAGCAACAGCTGATTCAGCACGATGTCAGCCACGGGCCACCGTCGGCTCGTCTGTCTGCTGCTCTCTGTTAGCTGGCATCTCTGTCTGTTCGTAGATGCAACTTGTTAGCAGGAACTCCTACAGTACGCCGGGAAGGGCGCCTAAATGAATGTTAGACCGCAACAGCTGATTCAACTCGTCGACGGCCACAAGAGTTGTTTAGTTGGCAGCACACACAGTTCACCAATGTGTGGGGAATACTGTACCAATGTGCTCGGGGCTTGAACCTCCACCCTGTATGCGTGTGTGTGCGAGTGCATGTGTGTGTGTGTGTGTACAGCATGTGCGTGCGTGCGTGTGTGTGCGAGTGCATGTGTGCGTGTGTATACAGCACGTGCATGCGCGTGTGTGTGTGTATACAGCGTGTGCGTGTGCGCGTGTGTGTATACAGCACGTGCGTGTGTGTGCGTTCGTGTGTGTGTATACAGCACGTGTGTGTGTGTGTATACAGCACGTGCGTATGTCTGTGTGTGTATGTATACAGCACGTGCGTGCGCGCGTGTGTGTGTATGCAGCACGTGCTTGTGTGTATGTGTGTATACAGCATGTGCATGTGTGTGTACAGTATGTATACAGCACGTGCGTGTGTGTATATACAGCATGTGCGTGTGTGCATGTGAATAAAGCACGTGCATGCGTTTCTGTGTGTGCGTGTATATACAGCACGTGCGTGTGTGTGTGTGTGTGTATGTATACAGCACGTGCGTGTGTGTGTATATACAGCATGTGCGTGTGTGCGTGTGTATAAAGCACGTGCATGCGTTTCTGTGTGTGCGTGTATATACAGCACGTGCGTGTGTGTGTGTGTGTGTGTGTGTGTGGCAGGACGGCCTGTAGCCGAGGTCAGGGAACAGTCCACACATGTAGTTTCAGGATAAATGAAAACGTTCAGTGGCTTTATTTCTGCACAGCAACATAACATGCGGGTACACTGTCCCTTTAAGCAAATAAATCCTGCTCCACGTTGGGAGAAAACTGACTAACACAGCAGTCCTAGCTAGCAGGCTGGCTGGCTAAACCATACCCAAACCGTAAGAGTCTTTTTAAGCAGTCATGCAAACAAATGAAAGAAATCTTACTTTGGCTGCAGTAAGTAGTGTGCTGTATCCTTCTGGTTGGCAGCACATCTATCCATGTGCTCTCATCTGACACAGGCTGCTACTGCTGGTAACAAGATCCTTATCTACCTTGCTGGCTCTCAGGTGTCAGCTTACATCCTGATTAGCTAGCTTCCACCTGAGTTAACCCTTATGAGTGCTGGATGAAGCACTCAGACATATGTTTCCCAGGCATAACTGATAGGGGTTGACTTCACCCTGTCACAGTGTGTATACAGCACGTGCGTGCGTGTGCGTGTGTGTGTATACAGCACGTGCGTGCGTGTGTGTGTGTATACAGCACGTGCATGCATGTGCACGTGTGTGTATTCAGCACGTGCGTGTGTGTGTGTATACAGCATGTGCGTGTGTGTGCGTGCGTGTGTGTATACAGCACGTGCGTGTGTGTATACAGCACGTGCGTGTGTGTACAGCATGTGCGTGCGTGTGTGTGCGTGTGTATACAGCACGTGTGTGCGTGTGTGTGTGTGTATACAGCACGTGCGAGCGTGCGTGTGTGTGTATACAGCACGTGCGTGCGTGTGTGTGTGTATACAGCACGTGCGTGTGTGTGTGTGTATATAGCACGTGCGTGCGCGTGCGTGCACGGGCGTATAAAGCTCGTGCGTGTGAGCGTGTAAACAGAAAGTGCGTGCGTGTGCGTGTGTTTACAGCACATGCGTGTGTGTGTGTGTATAGAGCACGTGTGTGCATGTGTGTATACAGCACATGCGTGTGTGTGTGTATACAGCAAGTGCGTGCGTACGTGTGTAAATACAGCTCGTGAGTGCGTGCATGCGTGTGTGTGTGTGTGTGTATACAGCAAGTGCTTGCGTGTGTGTGTATACAGCACGTGCGTGTGTATACAGCACGTGCGTGCATGTATACAGCACGTGCGTGCGTGTGTATACAGCACGTGCATGCGTGTGTGTGTGCGTATCCAGCACGTGCATGCATGTATGTGTATACAGCACGTGCGTGCATGTGTGCGCGTGTGTGTGTATACAGCATGTGCGTGTGTGCTTGTGTGCGTTTGCGTGTATACAGCCCGTGCGTGTGTGTGTGCGTGTGTGTGTATACAGCACGTGCGTGCGTACGTGTGTATGTATACAGCACGTGCGTGCGTGTGCGTGTATACAGCACATGCGTGTGTGTGTGAGTGTGTGTGTATACAGCACGTGCATGCGTGTGTGTGTGTGTGTGTGTGTATACAGCACGTGCGTGCGAGTGTGTGTGTATGTTTACAGCACGTGCGTGCGTGGTGTGTATACAGCACGTACGTGCGTGCATGTGTTTACAGCACGTGCGTGTGTGTGTGTGTGTATACAGCACGTGTGTGTGTGTGTGTGTGTACAGCACGTGCGTGCATGTGTGTGTGTACTTGCGTGTGTGTGTGTATACAGCACGTGCATGCGTTTGCGTGTGCGTATACAGCACGTGCGTGCATGTGTGTGTGTATACAGCACGTGCGTGCATGTGTGCGCGTGTGTGTGTGTATACAGCACGTGCGTGCGTGTGTGCGCGCGCGTGTGTGTATACAGCACGTGCGTGTGTGTATGTGCGTGCGTGTATACAGCACGTGCGTGTGTGTGTGCGTGTGTGTGTATACAGCACGTGCGTGCGTGCGTGCGTGTGTGTGTATACAGCACGTGCGTGCGTGTGCTTGTGTGTGTATACAGCACGTGCGTGCGTGTGTGCGTGTGTGCGTGTGTGTATACAGCACGTGCGTGCGTGTGTGTATACAGCACGTGCGTGCGTGTGCGCGTGTGTGTATACAGCACATGCGTGCGTGTGCGTGTGTATACAGTGCGTGTGTGTGTATACAGCACGTGCGTTCATGTATACAGCAAATGCATGCGTGCGTGTGTGTGTAAACAGCAAGCGCGTGCGTATATACAGCTCGTGCGTGCGTGTGTGTGTGTGTATAAAGCACGTGCGTGCGTGTGTATACAGCACATGCGTGTGTGTGTCTATACAGCACGTGCGTGCGTGTGTATACAGCACGTATGTGCGTGTGTGTGTGTATAAAGCGCGTGCGTGTGTATATACAGCATGTGGTTGCGTGTGTGTATGTGTGTGTATACAGCACGTGCATGCGTGTGTATGTGTGTGTATACAGCACGTGCATGCGTGTGTGCGTGTGTATACAGCACGTGCGTGTGTGCGCATACAGCACGTGCGTGCGTGTGTGCGTGTGTGTATACAGCACGTGCATGCGTGTGTGCATGTGTATACAGCACGTGCGTGCGTGCGTGCGTGTGTGCGTATACAGCATGTGCGTGTGTATACAGCACGTGCATGCGTGTGTGCGTGTGTGTGTGTATACAGCACGTGCGTGTGTCTGTGTGTATACAGCACATGCGTGCGTGCGGGTGTTTACAGCACGTGCGTGCGTATACAGCACGTGCGTGCATGTGTATACAGCACGTACGTGCGTGCGTGTGTTTACAGCACGTGCGTGTGTGTGTGTGTACGTGCGAGCGTGTGTGCGTGTGTGTGTATACAGCACGTGTGCGTGCATACAGCACGTGCGTGCGTGCGTGTGTTTACAGCACATGCGTGCGTGTGTGTGTAGACAGCACGTGTGTGCATGTGTATACAGCACGTGCATTGGTGCGTGCATGTGTATACAGCACGTACATGCGTGCGTGCGTGCGTGTGTATACAGCACGTGCGTGCGTGCGTGTGTGTGATTAAAGCACGTTTGTGCGTGCGTGCGTGTGTATACAGCACGTGCGTGCGTGTGTATACAGCACGTGCGTGCATGTGTATACAGCACATGCATGTGTGTGTATACAGCACATGCGTGCGTGTGTATACAGCACGTGTGTGCGTGCGTGTGTATGCAGCACGTGCGTGCGTGTGTTTGCAGCACGTGCGTGCGTCTGTATACAGCATGTGCGTGCGTGTGTTTATACAGCACGTGCGTGCGTGTGTATACAGCACGTTCGTGCGTGCGTGCGTGCATGTGTGTATACAGCACGTGCGTGCGTGCGTGCATGTGTGTATGCAGCACGTGCGTATACAGCACGTGTGTGCGTGCGCGTGTATACATCACGTGCGTGCGTGTGTATACAGCACGTGCGTGCGTGTGTATGCAGCACGTGCGTGCGTGTGTATGCAGCACGTGCATGCGTGTGTATGCAGCACGTGCGTGTGTGTATACAGCACGTGCGTGCGTGTGTATACAGCACGTGCGTGCGTGCATGTGTGTATACAGCACGTGCGTGCGTGCATGTGTGTATGCAGCACGTGCGTATACAGCACGTGCGTGCGTGCGTGTGTATACAGCACGTGCGAGCGTGCGTGTGTATACAGCACGTACTCTAGTTAGAGATGTATACATGGTAGCTCTGGTTAGAGATGCCGTCGCTCTCTCGTAGTGCGCCGTATGATGACGTCACAATCGCGTTTTGAATCAACCAAGGCACAGGGATGAAAGTAGTCTCAAAAATGCCAAAATGCAATAGGATATAGCAGCTAAAACCTACTTCACAAAGGTACAAATTAGATCCTACGCGTTTCGTAGTATAGCACTACTTCATCAGGGAAACAATAAGCAGAAGGGGAGCTTTTAAGAACAGCATTCGCAATAGCATTTTTTTGGCACCTTGCGGGTCGGCGTGCTGGTGGCTTCTTCAAAAATGAGCGCTAATTTATGTTTGTTGCACGCGAATGTAGTCATCAACAAAAGATCAATCGCATGCAAATTACACAGATCCAAAACAGATCAATGAGGAAAGGGACGTGGGCTCACCTCACAAAAACTAGCAATATAATGCAATGCCCAGTCAGGATCATAAAATGCTATGAGGAGGGCAGGCCCAAGGAGGGGGGCAATTTCCTTATTCGCTGGGGCAGTACCCCCCCCCCCATACCAGGTATCAGTTCCAGAGCATCCTCAAAAAGTGCATAACAGCGAAGTATGGACCCCAAGGTACTTAGGACACATTTATTTAGCATTGAGATAGTGACAGCAGCTGGGCAGGAGTTCTCTATGGTAGAGCATCAAAAAGCGGTGGAAGCGTAAGTCAAATGCATACTGTATAGGTCTTAGATCAAGGCGAAGGGTCCCTCAAATCTGTGACGCAAATGTATAACACTTTTATATCTTCAACCATGTGCGAGCGGTAAAACCCGGGATGTATGGACAGTGGGCCACTCATTCCTTTACTGGCCGTGAGAGTGGGCAAGGGAGCTGGGGCTTGGCATTCACCTGTGCCTAGAAAAGAGAGGCTGTATCTGTGATTGCCGGGGAACGGCGGTATGTGTGTAAGGAATCGGGGAACACGTCCTTTGCGACGTGTTCCCTCCTTACCTGTCTTATCGCAGACCTCCTCTCTGGCACCAGCACGTGCGCGCACCCCCGCTCTGCTTACAGAGCGCACGAGCACCTGCAGCTCTTATAGTGTGCCACTGAGCTTTGCTCCACCCCCTCAGATGCTCCGCGCTTCTCTCAAGTGCGGCGCGCACACGTGATGATGTGCACCGCTCCCCAGCTGCGTGGCAAGTGCTCATTTAGCCCACTTGTCTCCTGCAGCCAATTCTTGCCTCCGCGGAGGCCGCGGCACAGCTCCGCCTCCTTTGCTACTGGTTCCTGTTAAATACCCTGCAGTTCCTTTCCCACATCCTGAGCATCACTTGTTGTAGCCTTGAGCTCCTGTGTCCGTTGTGCCTTGCTCCCTGTCCTGTGTTTTTTTGCAGTTAACCTTTCGTGTTCCGACCCGGGTTGACTTTGGAGCCCCTCTGGATACTGACCCCGGCTTACCCTCAGCTCTGCGGATATCTCCAACCCAGACCACGGCTATACGGACTTCCACGATTCTGACCTCTCCAACCCCCGACCACGGCTAACGGACTTGAATATTCTGAACTCTCCATTCCAAGACCTTGGCAAGTGTTGACTTACCCACTCTCTCCATCCCAGACCCGGCTACGTTTGACAATCCGCCTGCCAGGCACGCTTCCACTGCTGTGGGTGCGTGGTTTGCTACTTCCCCACCTCAGTACCGGGGTCCTTTCTTGCTCGTGTTACAATGTGCTAGGATGACTTGCTTCCAGCCCTGGCAAAGGCCCTTACGACTTTCAATGTAAAATCGGGCCCGCCGGGTAGCGATACTGCCGCACAAGCTTTGCTCAGTGGTGATTCTAACCGGTAAGGGAATGGTTCCTACTGTGCAGGAGGGCCCGGCTATAGATTGACAGGCTGGAGGCACCAGAAGGGCTGTCTGAGCATGAGAAAGTAAGATGCCGTCCATACGGTTGGGTCTGTGCAGCCACCAGAGGGGGGGTAGTGAGCCGAAGCATCCTGGGCAGCCTGCGGGCGAGGGTGGGAGTGTAGCTGAAGGGCAGCAGGCAAGGATCTCCCCCTTCACTACAGGAAGATTTGGGGAATGTTCCCCCCATGCATTTTCCATGTTGAGGCAACGGACGTAACACATTAGAGCTGGCAGGCAGATTCAGGTTTATTTTAACATGTGGTTAAAAATAAAGCTGTAACTTTTTTTTTCTCTAACCAAACGTGTCGTCGCATTTATTACAGTTGAGATTGATCCTTATTGCAAGGGAGGATCGGAGCATGAAGCATTTAATATGCATCCAGCAGCAAGGGGATCTATCCAATCATAGGACATCTAGGATAGCACAAGCGCATAATTCTTGATTTCCATTTCCAATTTGTGCATGCTATGCTACATTCTGCTATTGTGCAGGCTAAGGCCGAGTCCATAGAAGGACAGGCCGCGCTGAGCCATGTGGACGCTCCGCGCTGAGCCCCTGCATCCCCAATGAGGATGCCTTGAGAAGGGGCTCATGCGAGCGTCCGCAGGCGTGCTGAGGCGCTGGATTTTTCAGCCGACAGCCAAGCTGTTTTTCAGAGCACTGTCGGCTGAAAACATCCAATCAGCGCGGAGCAGCGTCAACGTCACGGCGCCGTGATGTCTGTGCCGTGACGTTGACGTCGGTGCGTCGCGGTCGATTGACCCAGCGACGTCACTGCCCCGCCTCCCTCAGTCTCCCCCCGCCTCCGATCGCGCCCGCTGGCTCGCCTGCATGGGCATGAAATCGCACAGATTTCAGCAAGGCGAGCCTCAGCGTCAGTGCGGTCCAGCCCTGCTTCCCCTTCTATGGCCCCAGCCTAACGGTGAAGGCACCAGCTTACACTTCCTGCTATGCAGGTGAGCTGGGCCACAGACCTTTAGAACAAGCTTGTTGCTTGTTGTTGCCTGTAAAATTTGCTATTTGTTGCTATTTATCTCGGCTAAATTGTCACTGAACTGAGAGTGGCTAGTAAATTGCCCGTGCAGCTACGCCAATGGAGGTGCTAATATGTCCTCCGTCTTAGCTGCACACACAGCGTAACAGTGACATGATTGGCTGCCGTTTACCGCTCCACAGGTTAGCCCTCTGTTCTGCTTTCTTCGGCCAGTGAGGAGCGCTGCCATATATTGGCTCTATTGAATGAGTTCTAGCAAAGTACGATCTCATATATTATTGGAGTATTTCTGGACTCATTTACCATCTTTACGGTCGCTGGAACATTCAGAGGAAGTTTTTCGTTTGACGGACGTTGCCTATATTTAACCTGGGAGAAGATTATCCCGACCATCGGATCCAACAGCTGCTGTCCCGGAGGGGACAGATGTTCCTCGGCTGTGGTAACACCATGCTGTTTGTTGCATACATCCTGTAAAGATCTTCATTCTTGTACGTGCAATACTTACCCCTTCGCTATCTCCACAAATATAATTTTAACTACTACACCATGAGTCGTGCGCTCTCTTTTCTTTTTTTCTCTTAGCTTTATGGGATGCTGAGCCATCCTTTACGGATAGCAGCCGACTCTACTTTCATATCCTAATTAAGGTCTTGTATTCACTTGTTTAGAGGAAATATATTTTTTACATATATTTCCGTATTGTTTGCACTTCCAACATTATTGTATATTAAGCATTATTTATACAGGAGGGCCCCGGGCATGCAGCGGGTTCCGTTCTAAGGGCCTGCCGCAAAGCGACAATTGCTGGAAAGCGGAACCAGCGATTTTCGGCGTGTGCGCATGCGCATACCGGCAATTTCCCCCTTCTGCGCATGCGCAACCTCCGTACAGCGCGTGCAACCTTCGTTCTGTGCATGCGCACTCTCGTCAACCGCCCGTTCTGTACATGCATAAACCTTGACTTCCCCATTCTGCGCATGCGCAGACATTGCAGCCTCCTTCTTGGTTTCGCCAAAAAGCGGGGTGCCGAGAAGTGGGACCTTGCTGTATATTCATTTGGTGAGCTGTCTAATCTTTTTCACTACACTCATACATGCAAGTACACTGGCGACACACTTTATTCGAGCTTGGCTAGTCCCACGAATTCGGGTATACCCGGGTGTATTGAGGTTTGTGACTGTTTTCTGCCCGAGTACATTGAGTTATTTTTCAGGCAGGGATTGAAGCATTTTATTCCCGCTGGCTGCAATACTGCACAGTATATATATATACATTGCATTACAATTCATGAATTTATGCCATCTGGTAGACACGCGAAGCATTGCAGCCTATTAAATCCTAATCATCCTCATTTAACAGATCAGCCGCCCATCAGCCAGGCATGAACCCAGGCTGGGAAGGCAAATGCAACGGGGCTTGTCAGAGGTGAGGAGCGGCGCATTCCAGGTATCTGCCAGGTACATACCGGGTATTTGCTCGAATAAAGTGTGTCGGTGCAGTACAACACTACTACAGGAGTTTAGACAACTATAAAAAAGATGTAGAGAAAAACATTGCTGTGGATGATTTCTTTGGGGGAGCGAGAGATGAGAGATACTCAATATCAGATTTATATAATCTATTTCGAAACAAGTACTACGGAAAAAGCCTTAAAGGTACTGTAGTATGCAATAGCTGGAACAAAGACGTCTTAGAAATTAAACATTTAGACACTATTCTGATTGGCCTAGAAAGGGTGTGTAAAATGGTAATATCAGAAACATGGAGAGAAATACAATTTAAGTTCTCATAGAGCGTATTTTGCTTTTTATATAAATCATAAAGGAACTTAAATTGGTGGTGGATGTGAGGGTCTCTGGTAGGTTGTTCCAGTTTTGGGGTGCACAGAAGGAGAAGGAGGAACGTCCGGATACTTTGTTGAGCCTTGGGACCATGAATAGTTTTTTGGAGTCTGATCTCAGGTGATAAGTGCTGCATGTGGTAAGGGTGAGGAGCTTGTTCAGGTAGCTGGGTAGCTTGCCCATGAAGAATTTAAAGGCAAGACAGGAAAGGTGAACTTTGCGCCTAGACTCTAGTGTTGACCAATCTAGTTCTTTGAGCATTTCGCAGTGATGTGTGTTGTAGTTGCATTGGAGAACAAAACGACAAATTGAATTGTAGAGGGTGTCAAGTTTGCTAAGGTGGGTTTGAGGAACCGAGCCATATACTATGTCTCCATAGTCAATAATTGGCATTAGCATCTGCTGTGCGATACGCTTTCTGACCAGGAGACTTAGGGAGGATTTGTTCCTGTAAAGTTCCCCTAGTTTGGCATAGGTCTTGGTTGTCAGGGTATCAATGTGCATCTCGAATGATAAGTGGGAGTCAAACCATAAGCCCAGGTATTTAAAACTAGTGACAGGTGTTAGGGTGGTGTTAGCGTTGGTTCTAATCAGGAGCTCAGTCACTGGAAGCTTTACAAATTTAGTCTTGGTCCCAAATACCATTGTTACAATCTTGTCAGTGTTTAGTGTCAGTGTCAGTTTAGTGTCAGTGTTTAAAAACAGTTTGTTTTGGGAAATCCAGTTTTCGAGTCTCAAAAAGTCAGACTGAAGTATGTGTTGAAGGTCAGAGAGGCTATGGCTGTGTGCATATAGGATTGTGTCATCTGCATACATGTGTATTGAGGCTTCCTTACAAGCTGTGGGAAGATCATTAATGAACACTGAGAAGAGTAGGGGCCCCAGAACAGAGCCTTGCGGGACACCACAGGTGATATCCAGGGGGTTGGAGTTAGAGCCTGAGATGGACACATGTTGGGATCTTCCTGATAGGTAGGACTGAAACCAGTTTAAAGCATGCTTCCCTATTCCAGAGCTCTGGAGTTTGTTAAGCAGGATAGCATGATCAACTGTGTCAAAAGCCTTTGCAAAATCTAGGAATACTGCACCAGTGAGTTGTCCCCGTTCCATTCCACACTGGATTTCATTGCAAACTTTTAGCAGGGTAGTTACCGTGGAGTGTTTGGGACGAAACCCAGATTGGAATTGGCTAGGGAAATTTGTCTTGGTATAGAAATCGTTTAATTGGGAGAGGACACATTTTTCCATGACTTTGGATAGAATTGGGAGAAGTGAGATTGGCCTGTAGTTTGAGACAGTGTTTTTGTCCCCACTTTTGAAGATTGGGACAACTCTGGCAGTTTTCCAGGTCTTAGGGATATGGCCTGCAGACAGGATAGAGTTGACTATGGACGCAATTGGTTTGGCAATGGCTGGGGCACCAAGTCGTAGGAACCTAGATTGTAGTAAGTCGGGTCCACATTGGCTGCTTAGTTTTAGGAGCGCTTGTATAATCTCCTCTTCAGATACTGGGCCAAATTGAAAATTGTGGGCAGTGTTGGGAGAGGGTGGGACTGTAGGGGTACTCCCAGGATGAGATTCAGGTTTGTGGTTTGGGCTGCGTTTCGCTAATAAGTTAGTGGCACACCCCACAAAGTAATCATTGCATGCATTTGCAATGTCAGTGGGTGTTGTCAGAGTAATATCCCCCTTAGTGATATTACTTGGTTGTTGATGGTTAGGAGGCTGGAATATATTGTTGATAACCTTCCAGAAGTTAGCTGGGTTTGATGTATTCTGGTGGAGATTGTCAGAGTAATATTGTGCTTTTGCATGCCTTGTTTGCCTTGTGCACATGTTCCGCATGCATCTGTAGTGATTGAGATCCTTGGTAGTGCCAGTTACTTTGTAGCTTTTCCACAACGTATCCCTGAGCTGGTAGAGTGCTATAAGGTCAGGTGTAACCCATGGAAGGTGGGCCCCCCGTACCCTTATTTTGCGTAGTGGAGCATGGGTATCGCAGAGTTTTAAGAACTCGGATTGGAAATAGTCGAGCGCAGAATCAGGGTCGGGAATTAAATCAATTCTGTGCCATGGGCAGTTGGTAAGGTCATCCAGAAACTGTTGTGGGTTTTTTAAATGTTCTAGTGAGGAGAACTTTAGGGCTTGAATGGGGCGGTTTAATTTTCCTTACACAGTACACTATTGCATGGTCACTGAAAATATCAGGAAGGATGCCAGAGGATTGGATTCTGCTGGGGTTTGAGGAGAGAATCCAGTCTAGCAAGGAGTGGTTGTGCGATTTCAGGTTTATCCGTGTGGGTTGGGAAATGAGTTGCGATAGGTTAAGTGACTTGAGTTGTATCTGGATTTTGTGGTTTTTAGGGTCAAGCCAATTGAAGTTGAAATCCCCAAGAACTAGCAGCTCACTCTTCTCATTCAGAGAGGAAATGGAGCCAAGAAATTGGGTGATATCAGTCAGGGATTGTAGAGGGGCTTTAGGGGGGCGGTAGATGCCAGCAAGCAAGATGGGCTTAGAAAAGGGGAGGCAGATTTTGCCAACTAGAATTTCAAAAGAGGGTGGGCTTGGTGGGCAATTTAACAGTGTAAATTGTAATGTGTCTGCAATATAAAATAACACCCCTCCTCCTCTCTTTGACCTATCTCTCCTAAAAATGGAGTATCCCTGAATGGCAATATTTGCATCAGGGGTTTTAGGGGATAGCCATGTTTCCGTAAGAACGATGGCTTTTGGTTTATGCATAAGGCACCATGCCCTTAGTTCATCCAGTTTGGGCAGCAGGCTCCGGATGTTTATATGGGCGATAGATAGCCCTTTTTGGAATTTAAAGGTGGAATTCTCAGGGGCATGGGACAGAGCTGAAATGGGAGGACCTGGGTTAGGTTCAATATCACCTGCTAAAGAGAGTAATAGTATGAGTAGAAATTTGGGTAGTTGTTTGCAAGTTGTAGATTTGTGATGTTTGCCATTTGAGTGAGCAGTGGTTGGTGTGCTGGTTTTTAGAGTTCTCCACCAACATTCAGTAGAAAGTGCAAGGCTTCTGAGTTGTCCAGGGTGTATGGTGATGTTGGGTGTGGGCCAGGATGAAGGAGTTTGTAGTGGATAGAGGGAGTAACATCTCCATGAGGCCAGGAGAAAGAAAACAGTTAAAATACATAGCAGGTTCATGATACCAGAGGTAGGCAGTGCTGCAAGGAGCTGTTGTGAGCAGAGTGAGTGTGAGCAGACTAAACAGCAGGTGTGTGCCTGTTCCTTGTCAAATGTTTAGATGTATTGCAATGCTAGAGTCCGTTCAGGGTTTCAGTGTATTGTGCAGTCAGTTTTGGGAGAGACTGCAGTAAATAAGTTGTAAAGGGTGGGGGGGTTAAAAGTAGCACCTATGCTGTGAACTTGCAATGTAACTGTAATATAGGGAGAAAAAGAACAGTTACAATGTGCAGTAAAACCCATGTGTAAATGCATCAAGCTATCACTGGGCCTTATAATCAGAGTAAGGGCCGTTCTATAGTGTGTGCGGCCGTGCGCACACACGTGCCTGTACGAACGTGCGTACACGTGCTGCACACTTTTTGTGTGTATGCTGTGTGCGAGTGAGGTACTATATGTGTGTGTATGTGTGTGTTTAAATAAGTTTTGAAATAAATAAATACTTTAATAATTTTTTTAATAACATTGTACACACACACACACACTTTAGCGGCGATAGGGGCGCAAATTCTTTATTTTCTTCATCCTCTCCCCTGTCGACCGGTTTCATGCACACTGCCGTGTGCACACGCAGCACCATTATAGAAAGCCTGACTAACCTCCGGCAACTAAAACTGCCGCACGCATGATGTGTAGACCAGCCCTAACACTTGTGTTTTATGTATAGTTTGTAATTACTCAGTAACCTCAGTGTAGATTAGTATAAGCAGTGAGCAGCATGGAACAGATGTGAGGAAAAGAGTATTATGTCCGCACTGACTTGTCCATACAAACTGGTCCTCGTCTGACACAAATTACACTGGAACTATGTATTAAGGCCGCATGTAATGTTTGGGAACTGCACCAAAATATAAGTTCATTAATAGTGGATCAAAAGAAAGGAGAAAATGTATCCAACTTATCGTAATTTTTTTCCCCTGGAACCATGGCAGTGAGCTCTGTAGGGTTAAGTCTATCCCCAGCCGAGTAGAACAGGAAATTTAATTCTTGCAGGTAGGTCAAAAAAGACCCCTCCCACTACCTGCAGATTGTCTTTGGATTGTCCCATAGCTGAAAAATACAACTGATATATATTAAGCATACATAGGGAGGGTAACTATGTGCCCACTGCCAGGGTTCCGGGAAAAGAAAATGACGGTAAATTGGTTAAATGTTCTCCTTTCCTGTTCACCCTGGCAGTGGGCACCGTAGGGACATACTATAATATTAGGGAGGGAAAAAACAAAGCCACTGCCAATATCAGTTTCAACCACTTTATTTTATTACAAACTGTAGTACTTGTTGACCAAGCTCGCGTCAGCTGAAGCTTGAATGTCCAATATGTAATAATTCATAAATGTGTTAAATTAAGACCATACAGCCGCTTTGCAGATTTGTGTTGGTTATGCTTGTGCCTTGAATGCCCAGAGTGGCCATTGCTTTTGTTGAATGTGCCTTTAAGTTCAACTGCGGATTGTGTCCTCTGTTCTCGTATTATTTTCTGATACATGATACAATCCATTTGGATATTGTTGCTTTGGATGCTGCTTGCTCTGTCCTTGGTCCTTCTGCAAGGATACACAGTCAGACTTTCTTATGTCTTGCACCCTATTAATATAGGTTACGCATCTCACTACATCCAGATTATGCAATCTTTCTTCCTTCTCATTACCCGGTTTTGGGCAAAATGAGGGAATTACAATTTCTTGATCGATATGAAATTAAGAAACTACTTTCGGTAAGAAATGGTACACTGGTCGCATCACTGCTTTATCTTGGTGGATGACCAGGAACGGTTCTTTACAGGACAAGGCTTGTAACTCTCCCACTCTCCTTGCTGATGTAAAAGCTATAAGGAATGCAATCTTCCACGATGACAACTTCAAGGGTATTTGATCTATAGGTTCAAAGGGCTGCATTGTGAGAACATCCATACTAGTGATAGGTCCCATGCTGTCATTCTATTCTTGATTTGCGGTCTTAACGACTTGACCTCTTGTAAAAAACAAATAAGTTTTTCAGTTGCTAGATTCCTCTCTACTAGTGTCACAGTATTTGCTGAGAAAAACCTTCTCTTTTTGCTTAACACACCAGTCTCTGAAGCATAACCAAATTCGGTAGTATACAGTTGAGGTAGACTTATTTCTTGCTTCCAACAGGGTTTTTATTGTTCTATCTGAACATCTCTTTTCTCTTAAGACCTTCCACAACGAACATTTGGTAGATGCCATGGTATGTCTATTTATGAGATGGGCAAAAACCATGGTCTCCGTGGCCAATTTTCAATTATCCGAAGTATCCGAATTGTCCCAGTATCCGAAGAGGAGATTACACAGGCGCTCCTCAAATTAAAACTAAGCAGCCAATGTGGACCTGACTTACTACAATCTAAGTTCCTAAAACTTAGTGCCCCAGCCACTGCCAAACCAATTGCTTCCATAGTCAACTGTACCCTGTCTGCAGGCCATATCCCTAAAATCTGGAAAACTGCCAGAGTTGTCCCAATCTTCAAAGAGGGGACAAAAACACTGTCGCAAACTACACGCCAATCTCTCTTCTCCCAATACTATCCAAGGTCATGGAAAAATGTGTCCACTCCCAATTAAGCAATTACTATACCAAACATCCATCTGTCTAGAGGTCTGGGAATCAATTAACATTTCAGTCAGTGTGGGATTGTATGAATCCCATCACCTGCGTGACTATGTGGTGCAATCTCCCTGAGCATCTTGGGAGTTGTAGTTCCCCCGCGGAGCCTTTCCCTATTGCCGCTGCGTGCGCCTAACTTACTGCGCATGCGTGACTTAGCAATGGCCTCCGCGGGTCTTCTTGCACATGCGCGAACTCTCGCACCTGCGTGCGCAATCCAATATGGCGGCGCCCTGATTGGGAGCCAACGGTGGTTTCCGGCGATGCGCTCGCCCGGAGCAAACCCCCTCCCCTCCCCTCCCAAGCTACAGCGGAGGTTGGAGACGGAAGGGCCACATACAATTGGAGATTTCTGATGTTATTACAGTAAACCTATACATGCTCCGTGGTGTACAATATTTCCAGATCAATTGTTATGAACAAAACATACATTTGCAGTGTTACTACTAGTATATATCACATTGTCTTATTTTATGATTTGTTGCATTGATTCATTATATTTTCCTGTGCTGTACTGTCTCTTTTGTACAGTGCTGTGTACATTGCTGGAATATATAAATATAAGAACACATACATTATGGTGTAACGTAGCGCAACGAGACACTGAGCAGGAAAGGAGTATCTGTGCAATGTGACTATAGTGTAAACACCCAGTGAGGGGACTAATATGACAGAAATAGGGAAAGGGCCTTGCCTTAGGGCAAGGTGAGGAAGGCGTTCTCCTGTGGCCCCTCACCACCTGGGACCCGACGCTCCCTCCTCTTATCGGCACTGGGATACAACATCCGCCCGACCGGGCTGGAGGAGGGAGTGCAGGGTCCCCGGACCAGCAGGGCCACTTCTCACCCCAGAGAGAAAGAGAGGCAGAGGTCCCAAAATGGGGCCGTCGCATCCATAATGGCTCCGTGCCTCCAGGGGGTACTTAACGGGCCTTCCTTTCCTTTCCCCCTCCCCCCACCACAAGGTTTGGTGGATTTGCGTGCAAATCAACAAGGGGAGGGGCTAATGGGGCGGGCTATTTAAGCCCAGCGCTTGCAAGACCTGATCACTGATTCTGTTTTCCCACCCACCTATCCCAGTGAGAATGTAATGTTGTGTTGTGTCTAACCATATCTTATGAATCTGTTAGCAGATCCATCGTTACAGCTTTGGCGGAACTGTCAGGCCAGTCATCGTAGGGACACCATGAATACCCGAAATGGAGCTCCATCCGATGCGGATGGGCCGCCACATAACGGTCCCCCTGAAAAAATTGTGCGGGCTGGAGGCGCCAACGCAGGCAGTCAGGAGCAGTACCCCTGGCACCAATCTTAGGCAGCTGGGCTCTATCCTATGCGGGTAGGCCCAGGCGGCTCTGATAAGGGGGACCTAGAGGCCATGGAGAGTGTCTTTCGCGGCGGAGAGTGTCTCTCCTGGTGGACGGTAGATTAGGGCGGGTGGAGGAGGGCTCCCCCCTGCCGGAAGATACCAAGAAAAGGGATGACAAAGGACTAAGATTATGGCTTACAGTTATTTGCAGGTATTGTTAAAACAATAAAGCTGTGACCATTTTTACTTCCACAAAACTGTGTCGTCTCAGTTTGTTAGGGGGGTGTAAGTAAACCACGCAGTAGGCACACTAAGCCGTTAAGGTCTGTGTGATTTTTTTTTTGAGTGGGGGTCTTATCTTCTCCGTAGCGGCCCTTCTCTTGTAGTGTCGCATTGCCATGGTGACCAATGTTATATGGCCCACAACGTCATAGGACGACGCATTGCCATGGAAATCTGACATCATATGCTGTTGTGGCGCCACAAGGTAAGTACCTTAGATTTTCCCTCAGGAGGGGTCCCACTGCCAGTGTGCTTCCTTGGGCCCACCGAAGCCTAAGGCCCGCTCTAACAGAATAAAACCCTCTTGTGATCACCTAATATCTTTGTAGATTGGAGAAGGCACATCTATCGTTCCCAGTGCACTGCATGGTATCCGGAGTGTAACACCAGTTAGAGTTTGCGGAGATGCATGTTCGGCACGTTAATCCATTCTTTACATTGTTATCCGCTGGCACTTTAAGTGAAGAAGAGAGAAAGAATCAGATTCTATAAATATTTCTGTTTGCCCTTATATTGTGATATTGTGATTTTGCCCTTCATGTCCATGATAATTAAACATAATGTGAAATTTGACTTTCATTCCCTATAATTTTTTGGGTAACTTATTTTTTTATTCAAATTTCAGTAATTTGGGTGGGGAGGGAGGGACAGACAAAAGAGATGGGGTAGGGGATAGTACCACCAAATAACAAACATCCAGCTATAAACAGCAAGTTATTAGCATGTGGTTAACACAGTCATCAGAGATCAGAAGGAAAAACAAGAGAAAAGAAAAAAATACAGCTATTCAACAATTTCACTGATAACCAGGCCAAAACTTATACAGTATTTCCAAGCCAATATCTCTCCAACAAAGCTATGAATCTAAACCCTCTGGATAATTATCTAATGAATGTGTTGAGAGAAGATGCCCCATATTTGGGTTTTATATGTACAGTACTTTGCACTTCTTGCTTATGATAGACACAAAAATTGTCCTACCGCTCAACCTTATTATCAATATCAGTATAATACAATTACAGCACAGCTGGGGTGCAAACGGGAAAGAAATCCATATAAAGTACATAAATGTTTACCCAAGATGGACAAAACAAAAAAAAATTCCCGTATATTTCGTACTTGTTCAGCTAAATATATGAAATTTAGGGAAGGACTCAGTGGTCTCTGAGTGAAATACTCACGTCACCAAATAGGTAACACTACCAAAAGTACTCAAAAATAATAAAATTGTATTAACATATATACAAAATGAGTGTAATATATATACAGTGTATGTAAAATCCCCAGTGGGGGTAGGCGATCAAATTAGATGCAGAGAAACCATGTATATGTGGATACTGCTATCTACAGGATGTTGTGTGCTAGCACTAATATTAGGATACAAACTTGCAAGTGTTGATGTACAGTACAGTATGCCCACGCACATGGAATGGAATAGTAAAAATAAATGTATACAAGATTCCCTAAGTTGCTAAACACACATTGAAACGGTGCTCGATATAGGTGAAGATGTAACTGACTCATCACAGGTACGTGATCTAATGTATACCTAGTCAGACCTGTCAGCACATGTGTGTTCAAATACATATAGTTTGAAACACACATGTAGCCGAGTCCCTGACATCCAAAACCTATGCCAAACTAGATGTACTTTACAGGAACAAATCCTTCCTAAATCTGCTGGTCAGAAAGCGTATCGCACAGCAGATACCAATGCCAATTATCGACTATGGGGACATAGTATATGGTTCGGCACCCCAAACCCACCTTAGCAAACTTGATACCCTCTACAATTCAATATGCAATTTTGTTCTCCAATGCAACTATAGCACACATCACTGCGAAATGCTCAAAAACTAGATTGTCATCACTTGAGTCTAGGCGCAAAGTTCATCTTTCCTGTCTTGCCTTCAAATACTTTCTGGGCAAGCTACCCGTCTATCGGAACAAGCTCCTCACCCCTACCACATGCAGCACTTACTGCACCGACACACTTTATTCGAGCAAATACCCAGTATGTACCTGGCAGATACCTGGAATGCGCCGCTCCTCACCTCTGACAAGCCCCGTTGCATTTGCCTTCCCAGCCTGGGTTCATGCCTGGCTGACGGGCGGCTGATCTATTAAATGATAATGATTAGGATTTAATAGGCTGCAATGCTTTGCGTGTCTACCAGATGGCATAAATTCATGAATTGTAATGCAGTATATATATATATACTGTGCAGTATTGCAGCCAGCAGGATAAAAATGCTTCAATCCCTGCCTGGAAAATAACGCAATGCACTTGGGCAGAAAACAGTCACAAACCTCAATACACCCGGGTATACCCGAATTCGTAGGACTAGCCGAGCTCGAATAAAGTGTGTCGCCAGTGTATCATCTGAGATCAGACTCCAAAAGACTGTTCATGGTCCCAAGGTTCAGCAAAGTATCCACCGCTTCACCTTCTCTTACCATGCACCCCAAAACTGGAACAATCTACCGGAGGCTCTCACAGTCACCAACAGTGTAAGTTCTTTCAGAACTAAAGCTGTCTCACATTTTAATCTGGTTAGTAACTGTTACATATGCCTATAATATATATTATCTCTAACTGTACATGCAATGTCTTGTATATAATGTATACCCTGATCACTTATGTAACTATGTATTTGTAACCATGTATTATTTGTCATCTTAACTCTATGCTCAGGACATACTTGAAAACGAGAGGTAACTCTCAATGTATTACTTCCTGGTAATACAAGAATAACACAAGGCACTGCAGATTTTCTTAATGCTATTTAATGAGACAAAAACGTAGAAATGTTTCGACCAGAGCTGTCTTTTTCAAGTGGTGAGTGGCTTAAACTAAAGTGTCTCATAGAGTCTTATATACCCATACAAATCCCCAGAATGCTCATTGATGATAATAAAGGACACCTGCTGTAGTATGCTAGATCCTCATTACTCCTCAATACTGCTGCTTGAAGGGTTTGCAGCTTCTGCAATGTCCAATAAAGTTTCCTGCTTTATGCATGTGATCCGATATACCCCGCTCCATTCTGTTAGGCATCTGGTCGAAACATCGCAAAGTTTTTGGCTCATTAAATAGCATTAAGAAAACCCGCAGTGCCTCGTGTTATTCTTGTATTACTTTATGATTTGGATTTCCAGCAGGACTTCTTTCAATACAAGTGCACCGGTAATTATGCATGTTTCTTTATTATATGGTGTGCAGCAGTACTCTTCCTTTTACTTCCTGGTAAAACATTGTATAAATAAATATCCCAGAATCCTCCGGGGGAGAGACTACGCACATGGGAGTGCCCCAGCCAATGGGATAAGAGCTGTTGGGGGAAATAGGAAATCTTCTGGGACAAGGAGCCAGCGTGCTCAGTCGGACAGAGGTGGCAAGACAGCAGGTAGCGTCCAGGGAGCAGTGCCTCCTGGACTAGGCCTAGACCTTGCCCCTTAGGCCCCAGCTAGGCCCTGAGCAGGACCACCAACAAAAATTGCCCAGGAAAAATGAAAGTAGAAGGGGCCCTCTGCCCCCGCCCGCACCCATAGCGCACCTACCACGAAAAAAATATTTTTTTAGCGCGCAACTTTTACTTAACTGTTTTCTTCTTATTGTATTACGGAAAAAAACATTCAATTGCAATCTGTTTATTTTTATATTTTCAACAAAAGACAGGTGACGGACTTGACTGGCTGCCTTGGTGGCTGGGTGACTGCCTAGGTTGGTGGTTGACTACCTGGGTGGGCGGGTGACTGACTGCCTGGGTGGGTGACTGACTGCCTGGGCAGATGGGTGACTGACTGCCTGGGCGGTGGGTGACTGACTGCCTGGGCGGGTGACTGACTGCCTGGGCGGGTGACTGACTGCCTGGGCGGGTGGGTGACCGACTGCCTGGGTGGGTGGGTGACCGACTGCCTGGGTGGGTGTGTGACTGACTGCCTGGATGGGTGGGTGACTGACTGCCTGGGCGGGTGGGTGACTGGCTGCCTGGGTGGGTGGGTGGCTGCCCTTGACTGACTGCCTGGGTGGGTGACTGACTGACTCGGTGTGTGTCGGACTGACTGCCTTGTGTGACTGCATGGGTGGGTGGGTAACTGCCTGGGTGGGTGACTGACTGCCTGCCTGGGTGGGCCACTGACTTCCTGGGTGGGTCACTGAGTAACTGGGTGGTTGGGTGACAGGGTGAGTGACTGAGTGGGTCGGGGACTGATTGACTGGGTGAGTGAGCGAGTGACTAGGTGGGTGGGTGACTGAGTGACTAGGTGGGTGGGTGACTGAGTGACTGGGTGGGTGAGTGACTGGGTGAATGACTGAGTGACTGGGTGGATGACTGAGTGACATTGACTGAGTGACTGGTTGAATGACTGTGTGACTGGGTGAATGACTGAGTGACTTGGTGACTGGGTGGGTGAGTGTGTGACTGAGTGACTGTGTGGCTGGGTGACTGAGTGACTGGGTGAATGACTGGGTGAATGACTGAGTGACTGGGTGAATGACTGGGTGAATGACTGAGTGAATTATTGACTGAGTGACTGGGTGACTGAGTGACAGGGTGGATGACTGAGTGACGTTGACTGAGTGACTAGGTGGGTAGTGACTGGGTGAATGATTGGGTGAGTGACTGGGTGAATGACTGGGTGAATGACTGGGTGAATTACTGATTGACAGGCTGAATGAGTGACTGGGTGAATGAGTGACTGGGTGAATGATTCAGTGACTGGGTGGGAGACTGGGTGAATGAGTGACTGGGTGAATGACTCAGTGACTGGGTGAAAGACTCAGTGACTGGGTGAATGACTCAGTGACTGGGTGAATGACTCAGTGACTGGGTGAATGACTCAGTGACTGGGTGAATGACTCAGTGACTGGGTGAATGACTCAGTGACTGGGTGAATGACTGGGTGACTGGGTGAATGACTGAGTGACTGGGTGAATGACTCAGTGACTGGGTGAATGACTGAGTGACTGGGTGAATGACTGAGTGACTGGGGGAATGACTGTGTGACTGAGTGACTGGGTGAATGACTGGGTGACTGGATGTGTGACTGGGTGACTGGGTGAATGACTGAGTGACTGGGTGAATGACTGTGTGACTGAGTGACTGGGTGAATGACTGGGTGACTGGATGAGTAACTGGGTGACTGGGTGACTCGGTGACTGGGTGACTCAGCGACTGGGTGAATGACTGGGTGACTGGATGACTGAGCTACTGGGTGAATGACTGAGTGACTGGGTGACTGGGTGACTGAGTGGGTGGGTGACTGAATGAATGGGTGACTGGTTGGGTGAATGACTGGGTGGGTGACTGACAGAGCAACTAACTGACTGGGTGGGTGACTGACTTGGTTGGTGACTGACAGAGTGACTGACTGACTGGGTGGGTGACTGACTGACTGACTGGGTGACTGACAGAGTGACTGACTGGGTTAGTGATTGAAAGAGGGACTGACTGACTTACTGGGTGGGTGACTGACGGACTGACTGACTGGGTGGGTGACTGACAGAGCAACTAACTGACTGACTGGGTGGGTGACTGACAGAGTGACTAACTGACTGGGTGACTGACTGACTGGGTGACTGACTGGGTGACTAACTGACTGGGTGACTGACTGACTGGGTGACTGACTGACTGGATGACTGGATGACTGACTGATTGATTGACTGACTAGGTGGGTGACTGAGTGAGTGATTTTGACTAGGTTGACTGAGTGTTATTGGTGGGTGGCTGACTTGGTGACTGAGAGGGTGGGTGAGTGACTAGGTGGGTGGGTAACTGAGTGACTGGGTTGACTGAGCGACTTGGTGGGTGACTGAGTTACTGGGTGGGTGAGTGGCTGAGCAAGTGGGTGACTCAGTGACTGGGTGGGTGACTGAGTGATTGCTTGGGTGGGTGAATGAGTGAGTGGGTGAGTTGGGTGGGTGACTGCCTCGGTGGGTGTGAGTGACTGGGTGGGTGAGTGACTGGGTGGGTGAGTGACTGGGTGGGTGAGTGACTGGGTGGGTGAGTGACTGAGATGGTGAGTGACTGGTATGGTGAGTGACTGGGTGAGTGAGTGAATGACTGCCTGGGTGGGTGACTGACCTTGACCAGGTGGGTGCTGCTTCCCAACCAGACGCTCGTAGGATGTAGGCGGCTGGGGTGGATGAGACTGGCGGGCTAATTCTGCATCTGGAGGCAGGCACGTGGGGGAAGCTGGGTTGACAAGCGCGGGGGGAGCTGGGTTGGCAGGCACGAGGGGAAGCTGGGTTGGCGTCCACGTGGGGGAAGCTGGGTTGGCGGGTGCACGGGAACCTGGGTTGGCGGGCGCGCGCATGCCATGGCGCTTCCCCTCTGTCCCACATTTGGAGGCAGGGGGAGCTGGCGCACAGGCAGCAGGCCGGACACCCTTCTTTCCCTGTGCATGCGCGCAAGGACCTCGGCTCTCCGCATGCGCATGGGAATCGCCGCCATTTTTAATTCTTTTAAACTTTTTGATGAATGGGTGACTGGTTGGGTGAGTGATTGGGTGAATGACTGAGTGACTGGGTGAATGACTGGGTGAATGACAGGTGAAAGACTGAGTTACTGGGTGAATGACTGTGTGAATGAGTGAATGACTGAGTGACTGAGTGACTGGGTGAATGAATGACTGGGTGAATGAATGACTGGGTGACTGAGTGACTGGGTGAATGACTCAGTGACTGGGTGAATGACTGAGTGACTGGGTGACTGAGTGACAGGGTGGGTGGGTGACTGAATGAATGGATGACTGGTTGGGTGAGTGATTGGGTGAATGAATGAGTGAATGACAGGTGAAAGACTGAGTGACTGGGTGAATGACTGTGTGAATGAGTGAATGACTGAGTGACGGTGAATAACTGAGTGACTGGGTGAATGACTCAGTGA
Source organism: Ascaphus truei (assembly GCF_040206685.1). NCBI lineage: Eukaryota > Metazoa > Chordata > Amphibia > Anura > Ascaphidae > Ascaphus > Ascaphus truei. The sequence continues at coordinate 131,656,078 of NC_134485.1, forward strand.
CTGGGTGAATGACTCAGTGACTGGGTGAATGACTCAGTGACTGGGTGAATGACTCAGTGACTGGGTGAATGACTGGGTGACTGGGTGAATGACTGAGTGACAGGGTGGGTGGGTGATTGAATGAATGGGTGACTGATTGGGTGAGTGATTGGGTGAATGACTGAGTGACTGGGTGACTGGGTGAATGATTTGGTGAATGACAGGTGAATGACTGAGTGACTGGGTGAATGACTGGGTGACTGGGTGAATAACTGGGTGACTGGGTGAATGACTGGGTGACTGGATGAGTGACTGGGTGGCTGAGTGACTGGGTGAGTGACTGGGTGAATGACTGAGTGTCTGGGTGACAGAGTGACTGGGTGGATGGGTGACTGAATGAATGGGTGACTGGTTGGGTGAGTGACTGGGTGAATGACTGAGTGACTGAATGACTGGGTGAATGACTGGGTGAATGACTGAGTGACTGGGTGACTGGGTGACTGAGTGACTGGGTGGGTGACTGACTGAATGACTGACTGACTCGGTGGGTGACAGAGTGAATGAATGACTGACTGATTGACTGGGTGGGTGACTGACTGACTGACTGACAGAGTGAGTGAGTGACTTTGACTAGGTGGGTGAGTGGTTGACTGGGTGGGTGGCTGACTTGGTGACTGTGAGGGTGGGTGAGTGACTAGGTGGGTGGGTAACTGAGTGACTGGGTTGACTGAGCGACTTGGTGGGTGACTGAGTTACTGGGTGGGTGAGTGGGTGAGCGAGTGGGTGACTCAGTGACTGGGTGGGTGACTGAGTGACTGCCTTGGTGGGTGACTGAGTGGGTGAGTTGGGTGGGTGACTGCCTCGGTGTGTGTGAGTGACTGGGTGGGTGAGTGACTGGGATGGTGAGTGACTGGGTGAGTGGGTGGGTGTTTGACTGCCTGGGTGGGTGACTGACCTTGACCAGGTGGGTGCTGCTTCCTTGCCAACCAGACACTCGTAGGAGGTAGGTGGCTGGGGTGGGTGAGACTGGCGAGCTAATTCTGTGTCTGGAGGCAGGCACGTGGGGGAAGCTGGGTTGACAAGCGCGGGGGAGCTCGGTTGGCGGGCACGAGGGGGAAGCTGGGTTGGCGTCCGCGTGGGGGAAGCTGGGTTGGCGGGCGCATGGGAATCTGGGTTGGCAGGCGCGCACATGCCATGGCGCTTCCCCTCCGTCCCACGTTTCGAGGCGGGGGAGCAGGCGCACAGGCAGCAGGCCGACACCCTTCTTTCCTTGCGCGCATGCACCTCGGCTCTGCACATGCACATTGGAATCGCCGCCATTTAAAAAAAAAAAAACTTTTTTTAATAAAATGGGCACGGCCGGGCCCCCTGACACACAGGGCCCGGGACCCAACCCCAGCAGACCCCCCCTGTTGGCGGTCCTGGCCCTATGCCACCCCAGCGGAGTGTTGCAGGGAAAGCTCCAGATAGGGACTCTCCCCTTTAATACCAGTGTTGCGCCAGTGACTGGACAGCCACACGGCACCCTGCGGCCTGAGACCAGGTCACAGGATCCAGAGACATTATGTGAGACCCTCCTGCTGGTGCTCACACTGCGAGGAGGATCAGGACCCTTAAGGAGAGAGGGGATTTGAGTTGGAGGCCCCGCTACGTGGAACCCGCTCCAACTCACTACACCAAGCATCACCTGGGTACTGGAGTACCCAAGCAGGTACTTTATGTGCACCTACATCCACAGGGGGTAGCGCTACCTCACATTTGGGTGGTATTGCTGGGACAGGACACCACAGGTTATTGGTGCCACTACACCTTCAGTACTTTGGGGGAACAACCACGTGTTGGGTCACTGTGTAATACTGTGGGTACCGTTTATTGTGCTGTGTTTAGTGTGTGTACAGTAAAGCTTAGATATATTTGTGTGGTGTATTACTATTACTATGTGTTGGTTCCTGTAAGGGGTTATTCCGCCAACGCTGGGATCCCTTATAGGTGGAGGCGTTGCACGCAATGAGAAAGAGCTCACCTAGGCTCGCAGAGGCTTAGGCCTCCTGTGACCAATAGGTACCACAGGATATTGATTGGAGTACCAATGAGAGGTAACCTAACTACCTGTTAATGAGTTTCTGATATTAACGAGACCAAATTGATTGAAAGTAACATATAGATTACTGAATCAATATCAATATATATGTTATAACTGTATATAGAGATTGATTATCTGGTCCCTGATTAGGGACTAATATAGTACAGTATAGTATGATGTATTTAATACCAGTGACATGGGAGTAAAGCCTTTATATTAAAAGGCCAAAAAAAGGCCTGGTGATCAATCTTGAAGTCAAATGATTATATATATATATATACACTTAGCAGTGGCCTAAACAGAGATCGAAATTTTATGAGTCATTACTGACACTAGCGAACTCTCTTCCCATGAGCGCTAAAGGCCATGTCTGTACATACTGTGCTATATGTATGCACACACAGCTGTCTCTCACACATACTAATACTCCTTATTTTTCCATCCATATACATCAATAGGGACCACATAGTATCCACACACACTTTTAGTTGTGCTACAAACTCTCACATTTCCACACCCACCCACACCATTTATATCCCTCTCACTCCACACACACCTTGTGTAGAGCACTGTTTATACTGTGGGCTCTCTATTCATTTTTATTCACACTGCTACACATACACACTCTTTCTTCACTTGCTTTCAGTTACCCTTTGACACCTCTAGCCATAAAACACATCCACACCGGGGGGAAGGAGAAGCACAGATAACATTCCAAGAGACACTGTTTTTAAGTTATCCTTGCTTCATTCATTGTAACATCACTGGAAGAAGAGATCAGTGTATCTCGAAAGCTCGCACAAATAAAAGCATTTCGTTAGCCACAGAACGGTATCATCTATTTATTTTTTGATTATTGAAGCTCGGCTAACACGGTACTGATACCTCTACATGTATATATATCTATATATATATATATATATATATAGATATATATACATGTACATATATACATACATACATACATACATACACACACACGTGTGTGTGTCACTTGAATATTAATTAATTAGATGCCACCAATCCTGAAAATCACCATATATTAGGATGTATATGTAACCCCGGTCTCTTTTCAGCCCCAGAGACCCCCCATGTAGCGCTCCGACGCTCTGCGGCACACCAGGCTAGCGGGGGCCGCCATGACAGGTTGCGCGAGTGTGCGCGTTTGTCGCGCAGGCGCAGTAAGGTTAGCGCACGCGGTACCAATGCTAAAGAGGTCCTGAGTGGACTACAATTCCCAGCAAGGGGATTCCTCCAGCAGCAGCGGGAAGGGCAGCGGAGCACAGCCGTAAAGCAGACAGGGTGTAGACATGGGTGGTGACTAAAAAAAGTTTATTGCAACAGACATGTGTAGCTGATGGATCCTCTGACGCATTTCAGCCCTCAGGCCTTTGACAAAGGCCTGAGGGCTGAAACGCGTCAGAAGATCCATCAGCAACACATGTCTGTTGCAATAAACTTTTTTTAGTCACCTCCCATGTCTACACCCTGTCTGCTTTACGGCTGTGCTCCGCTGCCGTTCCCGCTGCTGCTGGAGGAATCCCCTTGCTGTTCGTTGCTGGATCGCATGCCGGGTAGCCGCTGCTCACGGAGGAGATCACCGCCGGTCATGTAATAGCCCCACGCGATGTCGCAGTCACGTTGGAGGTAGCGGTAAACCTGAGATACGGTGCCTGTCATTCCCTACCTTGTTGATTCCGGAGGAGATGACCGCCTCACGTGACGTCACAGTCATGATAGGGTTGGCGGTGCTACACTACAGTTACTGAGGACCGAACAACGGCATTTTTTCATTCTCCCAACCGTGAGTGTTTGCAACCATTGGTGCCCAGAGCTGGGCCAGTTGCTATATTATGATGTCAAATGTTCACATACTAATGTATTCATGTCTGCAGCGACTACCATACTTATTCTGATGCACCTGATAGGATAACTTGTTTATCCATATCTACAATTCCCAGCAGCCTCTGGGGATTGCCCTTTCACCCACATCACGTGCAGCCAGCCAGCAAATAGGGTTTTGCAGCTTCTCCTGTGGAGGAAGGCTACAATGTTGCGGGGACCACGTTTGGCAGTTGAAGCTGGGAGCAGGAAGGGGAAGGAAGGGTGTAGGGAGCAACTGGCTCCTACACCAGGTAAGGTTCCCCAGATCCCAGGCAGGCCCCAATCCCCACCAGGGTAGGGGGTAGGTACTGAGGGATGGCCCCTAGGTTAGGGACTCTGCCCTTAGGTGTGAGTGTGCCGTCTTGTCAGTGTCACTGCTGGTAATGCTGTGAGCGCTGACAAGTAGGCACAGTGTGTGTGTGCAGTGCAGTGTAGCTGCAGGTACCGGTTGAGTGCAGTGCGGTTGCTGCAGGTACCGAGTGAGTTCAGTGGGTTGCTGCAGGTTCAGTGTGTGTGCAGTGCGGTTGCTGCAGGTACCGGTTGAGTGCAGTGCGGTTGCTGCAGGTACTGTGTGAGTGCAGTGTGTTTGCTGCAGGTTTAGGTTGAGTAGTCAGAGGGGATCCGGGAGGTGAAGAGAGAGGTAGTGTGGGTGCAGGGCGTCAGTGACCCTCCTGCATAGGACAGGCTACCCCGTAGGCCCCTAGGAGTGTTCACTGAAGACACCAAAGGTTGCTGTGCTGCAAGGACGGCCTATAGTAGTAGCGAGCATCACCCTTACTGAGTACCAGCTAGGGACAAAGGGACAGGCGTGCGGAGCAGGTCTGCTGGCGAGTCGTCTGGGACCAGACGGCAGGACATTGAGACCCAGGAGGCAGACCGCTGATTCATCTGACCCTTTGCGAAGAAGTACCGGTCACCGCCGTGACCGGAAGGTACTATAACATCAAGTGCACCAACACCGGTCAAAAGGCGCTGATCCCGCCTTAGGCTAAATTCTTTAGGAACACTGAGCGAGTGGTTAAAGAACTGAGTCTATACCATCACTTTAATATATATGGACATGGTGTGTGGGGCACGCGGTGAGGGGACGGAGGCATTGCTCCTGATGAGAGTGGCCGGGCCACTAAGGTTACACGTTAAGGTTATATTGCTATAATATAGAGTGATAAGGTTCCGTGCAATATCATATAGTAAAACTGGTTACAATCATAAGGTGTTGTATGTTTCTTGCCAAGGGGAATCTCACATCACGGGGATCCTGGGTTAGTGGAGGCGCTGCGCTAAGTAAGCTGTCATCAGTAGACAAGGATGGGGGGAGGGACACCTCCGCAAGGGAACAGCGTTGGGGCACCTCGCATTCACAGGTGGCAATTGGCACGAAGCAGCCCTGTTCCTGCGGCATCAGTGGTAGCGATCACCATTCTCCCTGGGCAGTCACCTTACCCTTATTTGGTTCCGCCATCTGTGGTTCCGCCATCTGTATTTCTGGCTCTGCAACGGGTTCTAGTGTTGAGTCCGGAACCGAGCTGGAACCGAGTTTGGAATCGTGTCTGTCATCGGGGCTTGGTATTCCTCATTACACAAGATGCCTTGCTCCATTCACAAAGAAAATAGCCCCCCAAACAAGGTCTTCTCCCAGGAATACACAATCGGGGCCCAAGCACCGCAAGCTAGTGATCCCATCAACGGACACTTACAGGAAACCTTTGGGCAGTGAGTAATGGGCAAAATCTATATCGCCTGAACTTACTTTGTGTAGACATGGGCACAAAAGAAATATGTAGCTCACTCCTCTCGCTCACCATGCCCCTGGTAACTGAGGGTGGGGTTTGTTACACCCTGTGCCTCCTTCAGTGTGGATAGGATTCACTGAAGCTGGCTCACTGTTCTCCCTCCCCCTGGTGGAATCCAGAGGAGTGGCACACACTAGCAAGTAAGGGTTCTGACTCAGCGTTGAGCCACTCACATCGCAGGGGTGGAGCTCTGGTTTTCGCGCCAGAACCGGACAGGTTTCTGCAACACAATTTGGTGCAGGCTGGCAGTCAGCAACACGTGCGCTCTCCTGACTTGCGGGAGACGCCATTTTAGGTGTTACTCACAGCATTCTCTGATGAGGAAGACTCCATTTTGATCACAGTTCCATCTTTCTGCATAGACAAGGGGATAGCCTTCTGGTGGGGCACTTGGGGCTGATAAAGGGCAAAGGGCATTGTCCCGGCATATTTCCTGACCCGCCACTATCCATAGGCTACTCCACTGTGCAGTGGTGTCAAACCTTTGTTATATCTTCTTCCACCCTTGGTCTAGGCCCAGGAGTTCCTTTAGGGCCTCCCAAATTTCAATCACATCCACATGAGTGGGAACATTCCCTATTGCTACCACGTGACTACGCTGTACCTTATCCTGGCAGGCACAGGTATGAACCTCATGGGTTGAGGGTATTAACATAATTCTGGCACATTTAGTAATCTAATAGAGCAAAACAAGAAAAAAGCGCACACCTCATAGTGTAGTATGTTAGTTTTACTTGGCAAGAAAAAATTAAATTGCATTCACAAAATGTCAGTGCAATTAGAGCACTGAATGTGAACACTCTTGGGGTATCTCAGCATAAGTAGCATCTGTGTACTCCTGTCCACCTTCACTGACACGTTCGTCAGGTCTGCCCTGCTGGTGTGGGTTCCTCCAAGTGCAGAGTGCTTCCGCACCACGTGGGGCGCCACGTCGCTGTGTTAATGTGTCACTACGTTCCCAAGTAATGACGTCACTGGCCTCAGAGTTCCGGCACCATGAGCAGATCAGGAGGAGCAGGGGGAATGATGTTACTGGATCAGCGTCTCCTCAAGTTCTCCTTCTTCCACAGAGCCTGCCTCTGATACTCCCACACAGTGTCCTGACCAACCAGAACCACCCTTTGCATTTCAAGGCGTGTGCCTCTTCGTCAGGGGTGGTATCTCTGCCTCTAAACATCCTCGGACTTGTAGTCCATTGCACACCTCTTTTGCATTGGGGCCGCGTGCGCGATCTTCACTGTGCACGTGCAAGTCTCCCGGTACCTGAACACCTCTGTAATGGCCGCCACATCGCCCTAACTGCGCATGAACGAACTGGTGCTGGCCCTGCACTACGGAAAGCCTCTGCTGCCACTTGTTCCTCGCATGCGTGAGCCTATCGCCAACCTCAAGATGGCCACCGTGTTGCTTCTGTGGATGCGCGAGCCTCTGCGCATGCACGGGCACAGTAAAGATGGTGGCGCCCTGCCCCCGGCGACACACTTCCCTCCGCAACAGCCCTCACTGGAGCGAGGGTAAGAAAGTGGGACCGGAATGACCGGGGACTCAGAGGAGGCCTGGCTACATTAGCAAACACCTCATTAGGGAATCCTGATTAACGAAACGTGTAGGATTTCTTGCCTCACACTGTTAGTGACAATTTGGGTTTTGCCCATAGTGACGGTATTCATACAGCTCCTAATTATTTAGAGAGCTCAACCTCTCCAGTGCAATCTGGACACATTGATACACATTGATCTGGACACTTTCGGTTTTGACTGAATGTATGAACTCTGACTGATGTCAGCAAGGTGCTCTTCTATTGAGAGGATCTGTCGCCTTTAATATCTTCTGGTTCTCCAGAGAACCTCGTAGGTTCCTTTGTCATGTATGACTCAGTACTAGGACTGGATGCAGTATCAGCTCTGAGCGACTGACGCTGAGTTTGTGATTCCTCTATGCTCAGCAGACAGGCTGTATTTGGTTCTACATACTCTTAACATTTTACTTTGGGTTACGTGCAATACTTTCCCCTTCTTGTGAGCAAACTTTTATATTCACACTACACTAGGACTTTTTATATCTTCCTGTTGGAGAGCCAACCCCTATGAGAAGCTGCAGACCCGGATTATACACGTTATACACTTTACAATACTCAGACTTATTATTTGGATTCAGCACATTTTTCAGTTCATTAATACACACAAGATAAGGAGTACCTTGTTGATCCGGATGGACGCAGGGAACCAGGAAAGCACAGGAACAAAAAGTGGGGACCAAATGATAATATGCCATAGACAAGGTTTTTAATCCAGGAATGTGGCACACATGAACATACAGTTGAGGACAAAGTGTTCCTCTAACATGTTTCGCGCTCTTACAGCACTTTGTCAAAGAGTCAAACACTTGACTAGTTACTTCCTGGATGTAGCTTGGCAAAAAGCCCCGCCCCCAGTGTCACGTCCTCTCCGCCAATCCAAGCGGGGCTCACTAGAGTACCAGGATGGTAAACAAAAGCTGGAGGGGTGGAACAGAAGGGAAGAGGAAATCCCCGAGCCAACCACTGAAATAAATACATTTAAATAACATACAAGCAAATGACATAATAAAACGGTATATGAGAAGGTACATAAATGCAATACATACACAAAAAATCAACAAAAGATTAAAAGCAAATAAGAAGACATCACCTGTAACTCAAAAACATGAAAAATGGGAAATTTGGATAAGAGCCTAAGATATGATAAATACAAATATACAATCATTATTAGCCTATATGCTGAGTGAAGGAATGTAACTACTGTATATAATACAACATGAAACAACCATAAAGGAAAAAATGGTAGAACCATAACAACTAGAATAGAGTAAATCTATTAATAAATCAATATCACCTGAGATAAAATATGTCTAAAGTTAATCTCAGTATATATAGAAATAAACTATAATACATATTAGGCTACAAATACATTAATAAATTGATGTTTGATGATTGAGAAACGTGATCAAACACAATATATAAAAAACTTTTACAAGAAATTATGTAATTCCCAGTCTTGGTTTATACCTTCAGGAGACAATGTTCTTAATGAGACAATCCAAAACATTTCCCTTCTATTAAATACGGCAATCCTGTTACCTCCTCTAATATGTGGGGGGACATGTTCTAAAGCAGAAAATGTAGATGTATGTGGGTTGCCCATGGGACACTGCGTTCAATGACGAGACACAGGAAACATCAAGTCGAATAGTTCGGCCAACATAACCATTGCCACATACAGAGGCGGCACACTTTATTCTTAGTTGGCTAGAGCCGCAAGCCGGGAGGTTTCCCTGCTTGCTCGTTTTTTTCCCTCAGCGTGCTGCGCGTCATCGATGCGCGGTCACGCTTCATCGGAAGCGTGCGCGCATGGCGCGTGTGCCCAGGGCTCCCCGAGGGAGCCCTGGGTTGCTGCAATGTGGGGGATGGCAGTGGGGGGCTCCGGTGGACCCGGCGGACCCGGAGAGGGGAGGGGGAAGCCCCGATCGGAGGTCCGATCCTCCGAGGCTCCGGCGCGCGCACGGGACACCTCGGCGCGCGTCCGGTATCTGTCGCGGCCGAGACCGGGTAAAGGTTAGAATAAACTCGGCCGCGACAGTACACATGAATTAGATATACAATGTACAGTACGAAGTATTGCAGTTAAGGAAAGACTGAATCCTGAGTGTCTGGTTGGTATTAATATTTTTGATAGTTTTAATCTGATTAATCTTTAATCTAATTTGACAAAGGCCCCACAGGCTGAAACGCGTCAGAGGATCCGCTTGCACTTTGTGTGAATAAAGCTTTTCTCAGTCACTCATCAGCCTTCTTCCATTTATTGCGGCTGTGCGGCGTCTCTACCCCCTTCGGGAGGATTTTTTCATTGCCGCTCATCATCGCCTGCACGCCGAGCTGCACCAGACATCCCTTTCTCCTGTGACCAGACCCGGAAATCCTTCAAGGGCCGCCGGTCAGGTGACCGCCCACCACGATGGAGCGGATGCAGGGTTGGCGGTGAAGAGGCTGTCAGTCGCTCGTGAAGCTGGGAAGCGGGGGGGCACACTTTGCCCCCACATCCATACAGCTCCAGGGAGAGGTCTGCGTGCAGGAGAAGCTATACCACTAGAGGACTTCACGGGCATGGAACCAGTTACCCCTGAGTCAGATAAGTGAATCTTTTTATCTCAACTACATGGTGCTCTTAGGGAGCCTGTTGCTGGAAAAGATCTTTCACATAATATATTGTCTTCAGTCCTGGGGTCTACCATAGCCTAAGTTCCAATACATCACTGGGCAGCATTGTTCTATTTCTGAGCGCCTGGTGGGTCAATCGTCAGATTTACCTGTTTATACACTAATTAAGGGGTTAAGCCACACTGGCCCGATACCCACCCTTCACCCATGAATGTGTACTGTGGCTTCATCATGCAACTATATATATATATATATATACAAAGAGAGAGAGAGAGATACACACACGATGAACCAATATACAAATAAATGTAGAAGCGTTATCAAAAACATGCTGTATTACAAATAACACTTCTCCATACAGACACACTACAATAAAATCAATTTCCTTTAATAATCCTATCTGATCTTACAATCAAAATCCTCAAATGCCAATCAAAAACCTCTAATGACAATCAAAACATTGCATTTACATTGTATATATGATGCATACAAACTATGCACCATATACATTCTGCAAATGAATGTTAACAAGAACATTCAAAACAAAATACCAATACCTCCAAACAAGTATACTATTGTAACCAATCCAGTAAACATACATCAATTAGAATTCAGTAATTACATCCCTAAACAATTTACAGTCCATCCCTAACAATTAAACAATTAACTAATTCAAGCGTTGAACAGAACAATTTATGCTGTGAAAAAATATAAGTACCAACAAGAATACAATATAGAAAAGCAAGCCTCGCCATGACCTAAACTACACCATACAATAGCAACAATTACTTCTATCTAATGTTAAAATACATTATACACACATTTATGCATAGCAGCATAGCCAAATTAATTTAAAACACAGCAAATCAAGCTTTTAAAACAACATCATTTCTTACCCTGTATGTATATATCTCTCTAGACATACATACATACATACATACATACATACATACATACATACATACATACAGTGGCAAGAAATGATATACCAAAAATAAATAAATACACATGTAAAAAGCCTTTAAAATAAAAATCAAGTGAAATAAAATACATTTCTTTAGTTCACTTACCATTAATTGACCCCACCGACTCCCATTGAACAGCTTACTCACGAACCAACCCACCAGGCACAGGAACCCATAAAATAACAAACCATAAAGAAATTAACATTACACTAAAAATCCAAATCAATCCACGGGTCTTCTATTTGTAATCCATCTTCATCTGTAGTCTTCTTTCTTCTATCTTCTTCCAGGGTCTTCTTCCCGTCTTCGGCCACGCCCTGTCCTTCTTCTTCTGTAGGAGGTCCTTCCTCCTCGGTGTCTTGCTTCAAAATGAGACGACATAGGCTTTTAAAGGCCTGTGACGTCACATTTTCATCATGGTTCCCACGGCCCTGATTGGGCCGTGAAAACCATGTCTTTTGGCCGAGAAAAAAAAATGATGACGTCACTTAAAGGCAATGAAAGCACAGCCAATCAGAATGGCTTTGCTTCCATTGCCTTTAAGATGCCTTTAAGATGACATCATTAAAATAAACATGGCCGTCCTCATATGGTACGGTAGCCAAACAGAGCGTGGGAACTCCATCCCAACTCTGATTGGCTATAGTATACCATGTATAAATGTTAGCTCATTTCTCCCCTCACCACTCCCAGAAGAAGACGGTTTCAAGTCGAAACACATTGGAGTGGGAGTCTGCGGAGGGGGGCCCCTACCTTCTTTCTCCTGACATGAGGCTTTCACCTACTTATTTGCCCGTGATACCCCATTACTGAGTGGTGATGTATATTTCATATTGCTACTTGTACTATCCTTGTCTCCACTCCATGCAACCTTTCATTACGATTGTATGGTGATTATCCTAATGTGGATGTACTTATTTTCAGTGTGGGTATTCATTTCACAGGCGTGCTTCCACAGAGCTCCCTGTGTCCTGTGCATGCCAGATTTGGTTCTATGTTTAGACCCTTGCCTCAAGGCTAACATTTTCTGGTAGAGCTGAGCCCCCTCATCTTTTAACTTTATCCCCTGTTTTAATTCACGTCAATAAAATTCTTTGTTTACACTTATTAGGTATGTCCGTGTGCTTTTTATAAGGTTGCTTTCTCTGTTGGTTTAATATTATTTCAACCTTTAGCACCACTGTTGAGTATTATTTATATTACTTACTGACAGTTTTGTGGACACCAGTGACTTACAGTGTTGAGCGATATTTCTGTGTGTGTCATATACATATATATATATATATATATATATATATATATATATATATATATATATATATATATATATATATATATAGTTGCATGATGAAGCCACTGTACACATTCATGGGTGAAGGGTGGGTATCGGGCCAGTGTGGCTTAACCCCTTAATTACCTTTGCGGTTATTATCCAATACAGTGTTTAAGGGGTTAATTGATATCTGAATGTAATTGCAATGTATTGGCTTTGTATTGGCTATGTATTTTGTGGGCAACGGAGGACAAGGATGTTGCTGGCAATGGGGGCTTCTTATTGATGAGGTCAGTAGTACTTTATTTATTTGAATATGCTAGTTAATGTGTTTAATAATGGGCAAATAATCTATTATCCCTATCTGGATAATAGTTATTTTGCACATTATTGTACTGTAGGTGTTGGGGGGGGGGAGGGGGTGTATGTATTGAATGTATAGGCCAGGTTTATTTTTTTTACATTCAGGGTTTGTTCCGTGGTTCTGCGTGAGACCTCTGGGGACCTCCTGTGGTCTCCTCGGGTATCTCACGGGTAACAGGCTGGTGGTTCCATGGGTGACACCTGCGGGGATGAAGTGGTGGCCTCACATCTGTGGGGGCACCGCAGACCCATTGGTGTGGGGATGAAGCAGTGGTCCCACATCCATGGGGGCACCGCGGACCCGTAATGAGCACTCGTGAGTTCCCAGACCCCCGTGGGAACCACCCGAGGCCCCACAGACACCTGTGGGTCTGACCCGGGGCTCCCAGACATCCGCGGGCCTACCGTGGGGACCCAATTGTGGCCCACGGTGTCCCAAGGAGACCACTTGGGGGCCATGGCGCTTGGCAGGACCCACCAGCAGGCCTCCAGAACCTGTTTGAAATGAGCTGCTGGTACCCTGTAGGTCTGTCAGGTGCCCCACCAGCCCGCCGAGGACTCGCGTGGGGCTGTGTTATGAACCCTGTTTGTAAAAGGATAAATCATGTATTTATGGGGGGCACAGGGGGTGGGTAATGTATTTAATAAATAGAATTGAGCTTATTGTGGGGCTGTGTACTGTTTTTATTGTGGGTACTGGGGGTGGGGGGGGGGTTCCCCAAGGGTATGTGGGTAGGCCTCCCTTGTGGGTAGTGGGTGAGGGTGGTTAGGCCTCACAGGGTGGGGGGGTTAGTGTAGGAGGGTATGTAGGCATCCCGAGTGGTGGGTGAGGGGGGGTTAACTCCTTAATGACTGTAGCGGTTAATAACCGCTATGGTGATTAAGGGGTTAGGGGACATTACATTGGATGTTTTTATTCTTGTGTCTGTTTTGAAGCAGCGGAGGGGACATGGGCAGGATGAAGATGAGGATGGCCTTCATCGCGCCAGCCGGACATGGGTGAGCACTAGATGTATTTAGTGTATCGATTGGTGTTTATGTATTTAAAATGGGCACATGCACTATTATCCATTTGTGGATAATAGTAATTGTGGCCATTACTATACTGTATGTGTTAAGTGGGGAGAGGGGGTTCTTTATAAGTATGTATGTGTTTTGACATTAATTTGGGGGGGGGGCACATAATTGGTACTGCAGGCCTGCGGGTAACACCCGAGGGCCACCGCCGGCCTATAGTATCATTGATGTGCATATATGTACAGTATGTTAGGGGTTTTTGGGGTTATATATATATAACCCCAAAAACCCCTAACATACATATATGCACATCAATGATACTATAGGCCGGCGGTGGCCCTCGGGTGTTACCCGCAGGCCTGCAGTACCAATTATGTGCCCCCCCCCCAAATTAATGTCAAAACACATACATACTTATAAAGAACCTCCCCTCCCCACTTAACACATACAGTATAGTAATGGCCACAATTACTATTATAAACAAATGGATAATAGTGCATGTGCCCATTTTAAATACATAAACACCAATCGATACACTAAATACATCTAGTACTCACCCATGTCCGGCTGGCACGATGAAGACCATCCTCATCTTCATCCTGCCCATGTCCCCTCCACTGCTGCAAAACAGACACAAGAATAAAAACATCCAATGTAATGTCCCCTAACCCCTTAATCACCATAGCGGTTATTAACCGCTACAGTCATTAAGGGGTTAACCCCCCCTATATATATATATATATATATATATATATATATATATATATATATATATATATATATATATATATATTTATTTATTTATATTCATTTATTTATTTATATTTATTTATTTATTTATTTCGATATATTTATATTTATTTATTTATTTAGTGTGAGGCTGCTGTGTGTGAGTATTTTTAATTGTGGGTAGCGGGTGTGGGTGAAGGGGGTATTAGCCCCAACAGTGGTTTGTTTAGGGCTTGCGGGTGGGTAGCGGGGGGCCTTAACCTCTTCATGACCGTAGCGGTATTAACTGCTACAGTCGTAAAGGTGTTAAGTGCACCCGCAACCCCCCCCCCCCGCAAGCCCTAAACAAACAAGGGCCAAATACCCCCTTCACCCACCCCCGCTACCCACAATAAAGCTGCCACGGTGGGTTAACCCCTTCATTGCCCTAGCGGTTAGCCGCTAAGGTAATGAAGTGGGCTGTACATGCATGTTTCCTGCCTCGGATGCATGCCGGGGGGCTCCGGTGCTGGTATTAATGGTATCAGCTCTGGAGACCCCCGGCATCAATCCCAGGCAGGAAAAGGGCCTGTTTTTTTTTTATGTCCCCTATCGCCGCTCAGCTCCAGCTATTTGCCAACTTTTGTTGGCGGAGCGATTTGGAGAAAATCTCTCCATTTTATAGCCGTGATCAGCGCCGACATGCTGATCGGGGCTACTTGAATACGGCGAGATATTGCTTCTCGCCACCCGCGCGGCGAGTTTTTTTTCCCAAAAAACAAAAACTGGCGGATTTTCCTCATCTCGCCAGTTTTTCGCCATTTACTAAATTGCTGTAGGCATATTTGGCGAAAAACTGGCGAGATAGGGCTTCTCGCAGCTCTCTGCATAGGCCCCTTAGAATATTAGAACATCTTAGGTCGATTAGACGTAATGACTTGAGGTTTCGTGTGTCTCGTCATTGAACACAGTGTCCCTTGGGCAATCCACATACATTTACATTTTCTTCTTTAGAACATGTCCCCCCACATATTAGAGGAGGTAACAGGATTGCCCAACTTAATAGAAGGGAAAAGTTTTGGATTGCCTCATTAAGAACATTGTCTCCTGAAGGTATAAACCAAGACTGGGAATTACATAATTTCTTGTAAAAGTTGTTTATATATTGATGTTTGATTATGTGGTTTCTCAATCATCAAACATTAATTTATTAATGTATTTATAGTCTAATATGTATTATAGTTTATTTCTATATATACTGAGATTAACTTTAGACATATTTAATCTCGGGTGATATTGATTTATTAATAGATTTACTCTATTCTAGTTGTTATGGTTCTACCGATTTTTTCCTTTATGGTTGTTTCATGTTGTATTATATAGTTACATTCCATAACTCAGTATATAGGCTAATAATGAATGTTTATTTTTATTTATCATATGTTAGGCTCTTTTCCAAATTTTCAATTTTTCATGTTTTTGGGTTACAGGTGATGTCTTCTTATTTGCTTTTAATCTTTTGTGGATTTTTTGTGTATGTATTGCATTTATGTACCTTTTCATATACCGTTTTATTATGTCATTTGCTTGTATGTTATTTAAATGTATTTATTTCAGTGGTTGGCTCGGGGATTCCCTCTTCCCTTCATTTCCACCCCTCCAGCTTTTGTTTACCATCCTGGTACTCTAGTGAGCCCCGCTTGGATGGGCGGAGAGGACGTGACACTGGGGGTGGGGCTTTTTGCCGAGCTACATCCAGGAAGTAATGAGTGAAGTGTTTCACTCTTTGACAAAGCGCTGTAAGAGCGCGAAACATGTTAGAGGAACACTTTGTCCTCACCTGTATGTTCATGTGTGCCACATTCCTGGATTAACAACCTTGTCTACGGCATATTATCGTTTGGTGCCCGCCTTTTGTTCTTGTGCTTTCCTTGTTCCCTGCATCCATCCGGATCAACAAGTAACTCTTCATCTACACTTACTACCACAGGAGATGCACGCTACATAGATCTGGCAGATGGTTACATACTCTGAATACAACCTTCATTATCAAGATTTATCCATTAGTGTGGCTTGCCCTTGGATGAAAGGATCATATGATTACTGACTGCAATTAGTTGTCCACTTGTCCAATAGGGGTACAGAAGCTACTGCTACCACCATCAAGTTTATTGGATGACCAGTATATACTCACTTACTGATTGTGACCACATAGCTCTTTTTCTCTTTCAAGATTATGTGACTTGCGTTGACTTTGTTTGGGTACTGTGGTTTGAGCACTAGTGGAGACTCAGTGGTCTCTTTCTCATTAATACACACTGTTTTTAACAGTCACTCCTGTTCACCATTGTCATCACTAATTTACATTTCTAAACTATTCAAAAATCAAAAGTAAGTGAGCAGCATTTGATTGGCACTTTGTTTATTACTTGTAGATCTATTAGTGTTTTTGAGCACTGTTTATTTAAACTGCACATTTTTGTTCAATTGAGCCCCACTATTCCTCTGTTTCTGACCCATATATTGTGATATCAATGGCTATATGTTCACATACAATGTAATTGTATAAAGAAATTGGCAGTATAATAGCACTGCAGAAGACAGTGAGAAACATCTGTGCAGTGTGATTACAGTGTATCCGAGTGTAGTGAGACATGGAGCAATGTTTGTACAGTAAAATTACAATTATCCCAACTGTAATGAGACAGCAATGAGTTTCTGTGCAACGTAACTATTGTGTAATGAACCAGTGAGGTGAGGGAATTGGCATAGGAAAGAATAGTGCGAAAACCCCATATTGGAATTACCTGGTATAAACCTACAGGAAATAAAACCAGTGAGGTACAGGGTTATTTATTTTACAGATGAGAATTTGCATGGTGACATGCTGATGTATGTAGCTACATGTAAAGCTGAGGACCCAGCGCGCTGGCCACCAGCCCCTTGCCTGCACTCTGGTGGTCCCTGCTGCCTCCTCCCTCCGTGGCTGACTACGTGCAGTGACGCGTCAGCCGGCTGGAGTTACAAGCCTCTGGTGATCTGGAGTGGTGACGCGCCACGTGGTACGCAAGGGAACCAATCACAGATTGGATCCCAGCAGCCAATCTGAAGACGGGTAGTGTTAACCAATGGGAGCACATATTTTTCAAAACAAGAAGACGGAAAAAATGTGTTTGTAAATACGGCTGTATTTTGCTTAAACCCTGCATCTTGTTGGTTGTTTGCTGCTTGCTGTATTTTTTACAATTATATTTATTTATTATTTGTTGTATTTATTTTTCATATTTACATTTATTTTATTATCTTACTATATATTTCTGAAAGCATTGTATGTTTATCTGTCTGTACTATGTTCCCTGTCCCTAGCAGCAATCTCATTGGTCCCTTGGCCCACCCGCCCCCGCACACCTCTCATTGGCCTCACACACTCACCGCCCGCCCCCGCACACCTCTCATTGGCCTCACACACTCACACCACTGCTTCAGGCCCCCTTGGCCCGCCCCCGCACACCTCTCATTGGCCTCACACACTCACACCACTGCTTCAGGCCCCCTTGCAGCTCACCTTCCCCCCTCCCGGTGGATGTCACTACAGGCCCCGCACCTTCCCCCTCCCGGTGCCTGTCACTCCCGTCACACGGACAGGCCCTGCACCTTCCCTGCGTTTCCCGTCGGCTCGCGCTCACAGGTGCAGAGAGGGGGCGCGTGCGCAGCGCTCACAGGCCCTCCACCTTCCCCCCTCCCGGTGGCCGTCACTCCCGTCACATGGACAGGCCCTGCACCTTCCCTGCGCCCGGCGGCTCTGCAGAGAGGGGGCGCGTGCGCAGCGGTCACAGGCCCTGCACCTTCCCCCCTCCCGGTGGCCGTCACTCCCGTCACACGGACAGGCCCTGCACCATCCCTGCGTTTCCCGGCGGCTCTGCAGAGAGGGGGCGCGTGTGCAGCGCTCCCCGGACGGGAGGAGGGAGAGCAGAGAAGGGCCAGGCGCGCGACAATCTGAGGAGCGTGGGAGAGAGGAGCGGGGCTGTGAGTCCTGGCAGAGGTGAGGGGGCTTTGTGGGTGCGTGGGGAGAGGGGGGGGACAGTGTGTGTGGGACACCGTGTGTGAGTGGGGGGAGGGACAGTGTGTGTGTGGGGGAGGGGGGAACAGTGTGTGTGGGGGGAGGGACAGTGTGTGTGTGGATGTGTGTGTGGGTGATGGGGGGACAGTGTGTGTGTGGGGGAGGGGGACAGTGTGTGTGTGGGGGAGGGGGGACAGTGTGTGGGTGAGGGGGGACAGTGTGTGTGTGTGGGGGGAGGGACAATGTGTGTGTGGGGGAGGGGGGGACAGTGTGTGTGGGGGAAGACAGTGTGTTTGGGGGAGGGGGGGACAGTGTATGTGTGGGGAGGGGGGCAGTGTGTGTGTGGGGGAGGGGGGGACAGTGTGTGTGTGTGTGTGTGTGAGGGGTGGGACAGTGTGTGGGGGAGGGGGGCAGTGTGTGTGTGTGGGGGGGGGGGGCAGTGTGACTCCCGGGCAACGCCGGGTCTCTCAGCTAGTATTTAATATTTATTATTTAATCATGATGGATAGTTGTAGCTGCAGTGCTGTGCTTGGTGTTTGCGTGATGGCCACGCCCACCTGACCTGTTTTTGGCCATGCACCCCTGCACCAAAATATTAACTGCAGACCACAGACCGCAGTGCAGTGACTTGCATGTCCACCGGCAAGCAAAGTGGCCATGCGGGTGCATGCAGCGGGGCCTTAGCCTAAGGTAAGCAACAACTACAGTAAAGACATGTGGCATAAGTAACACAAAAAGGAAATATACAAACACAGTATGGCACAGATAGGGTCTTTGTAGATAGCACAGACAGTTTCAGTAGGTACAGTAAATAATGACACTGAGGCACTTACAGGTGGGTATGGGAGGAGTGCAGTTATCAGTAGTACAACAGGAGGTGCCCGTCTTGATTGTGCCGACAGGAATGCTTATACTCCCAGAGATTCCACACTGGCTTTGTGAATCAAAGCCTGTGATAAAGATTTTAGTTACTTCAGTTTCACCTATAGACAAAGCATGAAAATATTATTCTTATTAACTGATGGCTGTGCTGAAAAAGCTGTGCTATCCGGCAGGCATAAGCTTATAGGGATCCATGTTAAAATGTATATGAAGCACAAAGTGTCCCACTGTGAGTGCTCGTTTGCTTGTCATTACCCAGAATCCCTAGCTACTGTGGATGCATTGCATGCTAAGAGGTATGTAGACATCTCTGAGACGTGAAAGTGGTCATAAGTGGTATTTTTTATTGCTAACTGACAGAGATACAGTACATACCGTTAACCCCCTTTGATATTGAAAGGGTTAATATATTCTTACACAAGATTAATGTAAACATGCAGCATCATGGCTATGTACTTTATGTAATGTAGCACTTGCTACAGTATTTCCTCAGAGCTGTGCTACATATCTGATTATCATTCTGTCACAGGGCTGCGAGATCGCTCCTCTTTCTCAAAGAGATCTCCCTGCAACTTAACATTTTCTGTCTCCTTTTCTCTCCCTCTGACTGATATGAAATGTTTTTCATTTTCTTTCCTGAGAAATAAAAGGACAATAATGCTTAAAAGTTATCAAAAAATATGCAATATACCTATACTGGTCACTGTGTATGAAGATATGCAAACATTACCAGCAGGGCAGGTTATAGAGGGGCCTGTGCAGAATGTACCAGCCATATCCACACACCCTGTATATGAGAGAGAATAACCTGAAAGATAGATATAATGTAATTAGTTGAAGGCTGAGTAAATGGCTGGGTCATTTGCTTTATATTAATTTACACAACAATTCCTAAAATGTTCCTCATTTACGTAAGAGTAATGCTGGTAACTTTACAGGGAAAGTCACACAATGTTACAGCAATTCGGCTCCCTCATTTCCCTAAGGCTGCGGGCATGGTCAGCGCTTAGCCGCTTAGCAGCGCTCACGCTTGTCAGTGAGCCCCTGCAGCCGCAATGAGAGCGGCTTTAGCAGGGGCTCGTGCACGCCTCCGCAGGCATGCGGAAGCGTGCTGACTGTCACCCGACAGTTGGATTTTAGTTTTCACGCTGAGGGAAGCGGAGCGCCAGTTCTTCTAGCCATAGTTCTTTCCTTGTCCACCGGGTGTGCTGCTGCTTTCTGTTTGCTCTGGGTTCCTCTGTCTGTCTGTCTGTCTTCTTGTTGCTCCTCTCTCTGTCTTATAGTTCTGCTTCCTGTTTGTTCCCTTGCCTTTGTTTTGAGTCAGACTCCTATGCACATGCTTCTGTCTCTGATCCTGATCTGTTCCTGTACTTGATTCTGTTCATAGTATAGGCCCTTGCTGGTAATCTGGCTTGTCCATTTGTTCCCTGGTCTCAGTCCCTGCTCCCCGTTCTCAGTCCCTGCTCCCAGACCTGTTCCTTCTCCCCTGTCCTGTTCCAGTCTCCTCATTGCCGACCTCTGCTTGTTACCTGACTATGCTATCTGCCTCCTGCCTCGGACCCCTGCTTGTTACCTGACTACGTTATCTGTCACCTGCCTCTGACCTCTGATTGTTACCCCTACTACGCTTCTGCTGTTCCGGCCACCAAGATCCTACCCGCCACAGGAGTCTCCCGTGACACTTACACTTTATTTGATCAACTAGGTTTTTTTTTCCATATTTAGCCTCTCCTTTAAATATCCCGATCAGTTTGGAAATGTTATACTGCTATTGTCTACATCCATTGTTCTTCCATTCCATGTTCTATTAAAATGTTCATTAACAAAGTGGAGTGTGTGCCTAGAATAAATTTATTTTCTACAAATCCGTAGTGCCCTGGATCCTCCACTTTGTTCAAATACTTTGAAATTACACCAGACAGGTTTTTTTCCTGAAACACGGAGCACCAGTACCTCTAATCGCAAGTATATTGCTTTTATTATACATGTTTAGGTGTGCTGACATAACTCTTTATTGATTACACTATTAAATGTTCCCCACCATTATTCCCGCCTTTAGTATATTTGCTAGGCTCTATCACCTACCCACTGTTCCTCATCTCTTTCTATCTATGTCTGCTATGGATCTTTTTTCAATACTATTTTTGATGTGTAAATGATGTGGTAATCTTCATATTAGAAGATTGGACTCTGTTTTATCTTTAAGAAAGTTTGTCTTGGTCTTCTGAGGATATCAAAGCTCACTTTGTCTCGTTAAAAAAAATTACAACTTATGGAGAGTTATGAAGGGTCCCCACTGCTGAGCGGGAGAAGGGGCCACATGTGCACGAGACTTCTTCTCATCTCTGGAGCAGGAAATCCAGTGACAACTGGAGGTGGTTTAATGATACAAGGGGGTATTGTATGTCTTTATTTATATAGCCCAGCAGTTCGGTGCAGCAGCAGCCATCCATAGAGGGGATACTCTTAAATATCCACTGCCTGATACCTTCTTACTTTCGGTAAGCAGGTACCCCCACCTGAGTTGGAGTGTCCTATCAGTTTCTATTTTATGTATTTTATGTATTTTTAACAATATACTTTATTAAAAGTGTTTGTAATTGGTCACCTGTTGTTCTCAGCGTCCGTCTCATGTTATATGTTTGTATGTATGCTTAACAGTATTACACTATGTTGTGATTTTTTCCTTACATGTTCACCTATCACATGTGGAGAATCCATTCCCAGGAGAAACATCCACGCCACTGGTTGTATATTTTTATTACTATATATTGTATGATTACACTATACTAGTGCAGAGCGCCATTGATATATATTTTTTACTTTATTTATATAGCGCCATTAATGTACATAGCGCATCACAGTAGTGATACATGTGACAATCATATAAATAACAAATACAAATAACAGGTTCATGGGAATAAGTGCTTCAGACATAAAAGTAACATTTTGGAAGAGGAGTCCCTGCTCCGAAGAGCTTACAATCTAATTGGTAGGTAGGAACAACATTCTGGTAAGTGCATCAACAGGGGGCCAAGCTTTATGTATCATGTGTATAGTATTAGCCAAGGTGCTACTCATATGCTTCTTTAAGCAAGGGTGTCATAAGGTGGGTCTTAAAGGTGGATTGAGAGGGTGCTAGTCGGGTATTGAGGGGAAGGGCATTCCAGAGGTGTGAGGCTGTCAGTGAGAAAGGTTTAAGGTGGGAGAGGGCTTTAGATACAAAGGGGGTAGAAAGAATTCATCCTTGAGCAGAACGCAAGTCAGGGTGGTGCACAGCAAGAAATTATGGCTGAGATGTAAGGAGGGGCAGAAGAGAGTAAAGCTTTAAAAGTTAGGAGGAGAATTGAGTGCGAGATGCGGGATTTGATAGGAAGCCAGGACAGTGATTTCAGCAGGGGAGACGCTGAGTCAGATTTAGGAAAGAGCAGAGTGATTCTGGCAGCAGCATTTAGGATAGATTGTAGGGGAGACAGGTGAGAGGCAGGAAGGCCGGACAGCAGGAGGTTACAGAAATCGAGACGGGAGACAATGAGGACCTAAGTCAGAGTTTTAGCAGTTGAGCAACAGATGAAAGGGCGTATATTTGTAATATTGCGGAGGAAAAAGCGACAGGTTTTAGATACGTTTTGAATGTGAGAGGAGTCGAGTGTAACCCCTAGGCAGCGTGCTTGGGCTACTGGGTGAATGATGGTATTTCCAACAGTAATGTGGAAGGAGGTAATAGGGTCAGGTTTAGCAGGAAGTATGAGGAGCTCTGTTTATCCCATGTTAAGTTTAAGTCGGCGGAGGGCCATCCAGGATGATATCGCAGAGATATTCAGAAACTTTGGTATGTACATTATGTGTAAGGTCAGGGGTTAAAAAGTACATTTGAGTGTCGTCGGCATAGAGAGGATATTTAAACTCCTCCGCAACTTGAGAGTACTGGGTAAACATAAAATAGCCGACCGTTGGAGAGATGGTGTTTATGAAGTGGAGTCCCAGATGCCTGTCCTCCCAGTTTACCGCATCAAAGATTATGAAGGCCGGGTAAAGGTATGGCATAGAAATCATCTACTCCCCATTCTGCAAGTGGGAGAAGATTAGCTGGAATTGCAGGCTACTCCTGGTGAGCTAAACTCACCCGAGGTTGGTCAAGAGATTGTAACTGATATCACCTCTGAAGATCCTATGGAGGGGCCCTCTCAAAGGGGCCTCCGAGAGCAACGGGCATCTCCCAGAGGAACTACGGGTAAAGGGCCCTGCAAACAAGCATCTTATCGGGTGACTCCAGAGAGTCAGCCCCTGAATCCACAAAGCCCATGTTTTGTGCCTTCCGAAGACTGTTCAGAGACATTACTCCCCTCAAGGGAGGAGGCTGTGCCTCAGGACTATGTTAGTTAATCTCCCGAGGGAGTGACAGAGGAACAGCTCCACCGGAGCCAATGAGTTGGCCAGCCTCCAATGAGGATAACCTAAGATCAGTTCGGGGCATCCCATTATGAGGCTCAGCAGTGGGCCCACAATAAAGTGAAATCCGTCATTGTAATGTTCAGTGAAATGTATAATCTTATATAGAACTGATAGGACGTGATAAGTTGTATGTATATACTGCATTTTCATTATATAACCTTTGTATGAAGCTATGGTTGAGTTATTGCTATGTTGTTCCAAGCGGGATCGTTGGATTCAACAGGGGGGAGGATGTAGCCAGTTCCCCAGGTTTGCCCTCCTCTCCGCTGCTGGGGGAGAGTCAGGGAGTGTTGCAGAGCATGCAGGGAGCGTGCCGGTGCATTGGAGGCCCGAACGCTCAGGGTGCCACCATTTTGATATTTGCGCATGTGCAGTGAGTATGGTAGGCGACGGCGCTTGAGGGGAGTTAGCGCATGCGCAGGAAGTGGGTGCAGTAGCGCGCGAAGCCCGGACCAATGTGAAGAAGACTGGAGAAGGGGTCTACACGTCCCATGAGCACTAGGGAGACCACATGATGCCAGGGAGCCAATAGGGTGATAGGTACTCTGGAGGAAGGAGATAGGTGGTTGCGCAGGGGAGCACATTGGGTCAGTCAAGACCAGGAAGGGGAAAAGGTTGGAGCTGTGTGTGTAGAGAGGCAAGTAGCCTCTAACTAGGCCAGAAACTCCCATAGGCCCCAGTTAGGGTCACATACAGCTTGTGGTTGCTGTAGGGCCAGGCCCTAGAATAGGAACCTGCCCCAGTAGTGTGCAAAGTCAGGGACACAGTGGTCACTGTAGTTCTTTATCAGAGGTTTGGGACCAAACTTCTACAGAGACATTCATATCTACCTGGGTGGGATCGCCCCGGAGGGACGTCGCGGAAGGCACCACGTTTGCGGATCCTTTGGGAAGATTTGTCTGCTGGTCCAAATGCAGGAGTGCTCTGCAGGTAACCCTACACCTAAGTGCACCAACTATAACATTTTCACTCTAGTGGCCGCATGGTCACCACACACTTGGGGTTTGGGTGTGGGACATTGGACACGGTGTGGGGAACACGGTGAAGGGTCGCATCCTGCGAGACGCTTTGGCAAGTTGTGTCTCTAGTGGGAGGACGATGTGAGATGTGTATGCATATGAGGTTGATGACTATATTTAGTAAATATATGTTGTTATTATATATATTGTGTGTATCATTTTATTAGTGTCCTGCGAGGAACAACTCCCGCTCTGCTGGGAGCCATCGCAGGTGGATGCGCTGCATCTGGTAAGGAGTAACATATACATATCGCCCCAGGCTCTCCGTAGCAGAGGCTCAGGCCCTGCGAGCCAACAGGTTACACACAGCATTAGTAGTTTTCCTGTGTTCTAGGGGAAACAGGGCTACAGTACATATACATATGTGTGTGGTAGACGGATGTTCACAGAGGTACACAATTGGAGACTTTTATAAGGTGAAATTATAATAAGGCTTTATTGTGCCTTTTCCTTTTCATCAGGAAATCCATCCAAACACAGGGGGGGGGGAACAAAGCTTCTATTCACTTGGGAGTATTTCTAGTGAAACACTATGCAATAATTCACATCTCCCTTAGTCAAGCATTTCTCCCAGCCCCAAACACATAGCATGAAATAAGCAGATATAAGAAGTCTCTTAAGAATGAAAGTCTTTTCTGTTTCTTTGAGGGAAAATCTTCCCAGTTCCTGGTTCAGCTCCCTTCACTCAGGGTGTGTCAGCTTCACGTTTAGTAGTTTTCCCTGTGTCTTGAAATCAGCTCTGCTGTGTCTTCTGGCAGAGCTCAAGACATGTGGTTCTCCAAAGGTCAGCTCACAAGTGAGCTAAGGAGTCACTTCCTGTCTCAACAGACAGGCTTTTGTAAGCAATCTAAATCAGGCAGGTGGTGTTTATTAATTGACTACCAGCAGTTAACCACCACACTGCTAGATTAAAGGCACATTACTTGAACAGGGATTACTCCCCTGTTACATACCTCCCCTGTTTGTGGGAAGCTCGGGCTTGCCATGGCCAAAGCCCATCCTTCCACTCTCATTCTAGATATCTCTGTGACTTGAATGAGGGTGGATGGAGGAAGAGAACCCCCAGTTCTGCTGGGATTGGAGCCCTTTCTCCAGTTTATTCGTGTCTCCTCCTGAAGTTGCTTGAGATCAGCACCCCTCAGTCGCTCGAGGAGGACTTTTTCCAAGTATAGTCTTTTTTCTACGTGCGCGGTCATGAGATTTCCCTCGCGTCGGGTGCTCGTCTTATTGTAGGCATACTGTATGGCAGCAGTTGCAGAGCGTTTAAAAACAGTCCTTTGAGTTTTCCGCTCTTGAAGCTGTCTCTGCCCTTTTCCCACTCAATGGGGTTGCTAGTTCAGCCTTTTTGAGATTAAGTTGCAATTCCACACCCACTTCCAGAGAATGTCCCATCTTTTCAGCTTCACCAGGTAAGGATTCTTCTGGTTTTAATTCAGCACGTGTACCTTCTTTTGTTGCCTGCTGGGTGGCTGAAGGTTTTGCTATTGCTTGTTTAGGTGGTTCAAATTTGGCAACCTTGTCTTTCAGATGAGCGGTTTTCCCAGCTCTCACTGTACCCTTGTCTTCATGGGTTTTTGAGGCTGTGGGATACTGACGCTTAGTCAGGGTCAATACTTGTCCTTGTAGGACTGTAATCTCATCTGCGAGAGATCCCTGTTTTTTGAGTGCGTCTTGCAAGTCTCTTCTCAGGAAATGTATCTGCCTGCTTTGCTTTCTCTGAGCTTGCTTCCACATTTTTATTGCATTGTGAAGCACTATGAACTTCTTTGCTTGGGCCACAGTTACTTGTTTCAGTTTCTGGACCTTCTTGTGCTCCCTTTTGTGCCGCGTCACCTGGGTTCTAAGCTTGGCTTTTAGCATTGCTTTTGTAATGCTCAGGGTAGCCTTCAGTTAATCATGCTGCTTTGCGGGGACATACTGGGTCATCAGATGTTCCTGCAGCACTTGAATTTCTTTAACAGCCTGCAGATTGTCATCCTGCAGAGTTCGCTGCTTCTCCTCTGCCTTCTTGAGGTGCGTACGTAGACCTTGCAGTTGGTTCTGCAGTCGGTGCTCTGCTTCAAACTTCTCACCTTCCAAAAGTCTATTTATTTCTTTAAGCTCGTGCAGCTTTTCATTTTTTTCCTTGACGTCGTTTGTCAAATTAAAATTTTCTTCTTTGAGTTTTAATTTTTTTCTTTGTAATCTTAAATGTTCTCATTTTTCAGTCTCTGTATTATTCAGGGCCTCTTTGCAGTCCTCCTTCCATTTACGCACATCTGCTTTGAGATTGACAGTCTCCTGGCGTGAGACATCCTTCTCTAGGTTGAGGGTCTGAAGCTCCTTCTGGGAGACTTGGAGATTTGTATTAAGATTGGCAATAGTTTCTTTAGCCATGTCCAGCTCCTCAGTGAGACTGTGTAGTTCCTTTCTGGAAACTTCCAGGTCTGTGCGGCAGCTGTTGGTCTCATGATGTGAGGCATCCAGTGCTCTGCGGAGTGTCTGAACCTCTTTCTGAGATATGTCCACCTCTATCCGGACACTGTTGATCTCCTGTCGTGAGGCATTCAGCTCTATGCGAAGAGTGTGAACCTCTTGCTGGAAGACTGTCATCTGCTTCAGTGCCTCCTCATACTTCCGCTTTAGCGTAGCCACCATTTTATCAGATTGGCTCTGCTTTCCATCCATGACGGAAATAGTAGCATTTGCAGTATCTTGCTCAGTCTTGAGATCGTCCAATTCTGTCCTGGCTAAGAGTAAATTGTGAGCACATCTTTTTGTAGCCTCACATTATTTTTCTGTAGCTCTGTATAACCATCTTCCTTTTGTTTCAATTGTTCACGGAGCATATCACAGTTATGCCTGGCCTTTTTGCAGGGCATCTTCAGGGTTGGTCAAGGGATCGTCACTCACTGGTTCCAGCTCCACTTCCCTGGGATGGTTGGTTGAGGGTTCTCCACTGTTGGCACCGGACAGACACTTCTTTGGGGTACACGACTTCTGCCTTGGGCCCTCTGGATATTCGGTTAACCGCAGGACGAATTCTCCATTTTCTCTAGGCTGCAGGGCAACTCGGTCCCCCTTTTCCTCCACAGGATCTGCGGACGTGTCTGTTCCTTCCACGGTAAGTGAAGAATCGCTTTTTTGTTTTGGATTACTCCGTCCCATCTGGAATACTGGGGTCTCCTTCTTTATTTGATACTTTAGCAGCTTCATTATATACGCCAGGCTTTTCTTGCAGTTGCTTTAGCTGACAGAAATATTGGGTGATCTGCTGCTCCCGCTCTTTCTCTTGTCGACCATATTCGTCATCATAGAGGGCCTTTTCTGTTCGTGCCGAGTTCAGCACCCCCACCATTCTTGGGGTGTTTTTTGGATGTGACTCGGATCGGGTTCCCCGTAAGAGATGTCTTCCTCTTTATTGGACTGGAAGGGCCACTCTTCCGTGGGGTAGGGTTCATTACAGGAACGCTGCATCTTGTCCTCCATTTTTAGGCTATCAGGTGTAATTTTCTTCCTGACCTCAGGAGGCGCTATTGCAGCTGTTGTCACTGTATTTGCTAGAACCCCCAATTGTGGTAGACCTACAGGTGGGCATACCCTGCTTGTAGAGGTCGTAGCTCTCACAGGCATCTCTGTAGACTTTTCTTTCTTGGGTAATTTTTTACAATATCAGCAGTGCTGTGCATGCATTTTCTCTTATCAAGTATACAAGATGTGCAGTTGCTACACTACCGACACACTTTATTGAAGTGTGGTCGGTACCGCAAGCCGGGAAATCTCCCGGCTTGCTAGTGGCCGCCCCTCGGCGTGCCGCGCGTCATAGACGCGCGGTCACGCGTCATTGGGAGCGTGCGCCCCCTGCACGCGTGTCCAGGGGCTCCCCGAGGGAGCCCTGGTGTCCCGCGATCGCGGGACAGCGGCAGGGGGTTCCGGGGGACCCGGCAGACCCGGCAGCGGTAGGGAGAGCGCCCCGATCGGAGGGCGCTCTTCCGCTGCTTCGGCGCGCGCCCGTCACACTCGGGTGCGCGCCAGGCTACTGCTGCGGCACAGAACGGGCAAATGCTCGAATAAACTGTGCCGCAGCAGTAGGTAAAAACGTCTATTTGCTTTACACCATTTACTTGCTAGGTAAATCTCTCATTAGGTATGCTGAATGTGTAGTTGCAAGGAAAAAACTTCTGTTTGCTTTACACCATTTACTTGCTAGGTCCAATGTCTC
Source organism: Ascaphus truei (assembly GCF_040206685.1). NCBI lineage: Eukaryota > Metazoa > Chordata > Amphibia > Anura > Ascaphidae > Ascaphus > Ascaphus truei. The sequence goes on from NC_134485.1 coordinate 131,684,955, forward strand.
CGCTTCAGCAACAGAATTTGGTTTTCTTTCTGAGTTCAGTAATTTTCAGTCTCATCTTTGGGTATTATGGCATTCACACTTCACACTTTGGGTTTTGCTCCCAAGATATATATAGGCAGACTTTTTTTTACTTGCAGAAAAAAAAACATTCTTTGCAGTGGACCATTTCTTTCATTCCCGGCAGGGTGACTCAACACTCAACAATTGGCTTTGAAAAACCTTTTACACAGTTCAGAAATCCCTTTTTCCCCTATAGGGCAATTTTAAACTTAGCATTTGTTTGCTAAAAATTCCCCTGCTTCAGCACAGTCTTATATCAATTTTCACACTTTTATGCATATACTCCATTCACAGCTGGTAGCCCTATGCGGTGTGGCAACCTTTATTTGCAAAATCAGTACCACTCGTGGGTCACCCTCTGTATTCACTGCTTCAGCGAAACTTTTGAAAACAACAAACACCTATCCCTTTTTAAGGGCTGACTCACTTCTTTAACCCTGACTATGGCTGAAAGGCAAAACCCCTATTTCAATGACCATATTACACTTTGTGATAGGCAAATAAGGTTTTAGCTGTTTCAGCAGTCTCTTTCCTCTTGGGATTGGGGCAAAGAGTCCATCTGTGGTTTTGTAAGTTTTCAGTGGTGTGTATCCCTTTAACTCTGATCTCTGCTGCATGAGAGGTTTTTTTTGTTTTTTTTCCTAAATTGCTCAGACTGTTTGTAGGCAAAAAGCATAACAAAAAATTTCACATAAAAATCTCCGGTCCTTTTAACTTCAAAGACACCTCTCATCTCACTTCGGACACCATATGTAGATGGACGTTCACAGAGGTACACAATTGGAGACTTTTATAAGGTGAAATTATAATAAGGCTTTATTGTGCCTTTTCCTTTTCATCAGGAAATCCATCCAAACACAGGGGGGGGGGGGGGGAACAATGCTTCTATTCACTTGGGAGTATTTCTAGTGAAACACTATGCAATAATTCACATCTCCCTTAGTCAAGCATTTCTCCCAGCCCCAAACACATAGCATGAAATAAGCAGATATAAGAAGTCTCTTAAGAATGAAAGTCGTATCTGTTTCTTGGAGGGAAAATCTTCTCAGTTCCTGGTTCAGCTCCCTTCACTCAGGGTGTGTCAGCTTCAGGTTTAGTAGTTTTCCTTGTGTCTTGAAATCAGCTCTGCTGTGTCTACTGGCAGAGCTCAAGACATGTGGTGTCTCCAAAGGTCAGCTCACAAGTGAGCTAAGGAGTCACTTCCTGTCTCAACATATAGGCTTTTGTAAGCAATCTAAATCAGGCAGGTGGTGTTTATTAATTGACTACCAGCAGTTAACCACCACACTGCTAGATTAAATGCACATTACTTGAACAGGGATTACTCCCCTGTTACATGTGTATATACTTATGTGTGTGTATACATGCATACATATGTGTATGTATGTATGTATGTATGTATGTATGTGTGTATATATATATATATATATATATATATATATATATATATATATACAGTGCTTGACAAATCACCCAAAAATCTACTCGCCGAACCAAAAAATCTACTCGCCACCTAGTCCCGCCTCTAGTCCCGCCCCCAACCCCGCCTCTAATCCCGCCCCCAGCCCCGCATTTAAAAAAAACCATAAATGAAATAAATTTAATAAATTTCTAGTAAGAACATTCGTTTTTGACATAAGTTTATTTATTGTATTACATTATACTACAATTAGTCCTTGTTTTGTGTGTGTGTATGTGTGTGTATAAATGTCGAATCTAGAAAAAAAAGCCAGATGTGAATGACTAGTTTCCTGCACCCCTTAACTAGTGCCTGGATGCCCCCGCTTCAGAATGTTTAAAGCAGCAATCCCACCTGGGATCTTACCTGATCCGCAGACCCTCAATGTCCAGGTACCTCATTCCCACAATGTTATACATTGGAGGGGATGTGTTCCCTACCTGTCATCTGGGTTACGGGGGATTCCAATGTCTTCTGTGTGAAGCTTGAGTCAGATCTGGAAGAAAGCAGTATAGGTTATTTTGGTGTAGTATAGGGCAGTTAAGATATACAGGGTAAATAAAATATCCAGATCCAGATTTTGAGACAGAGAGAGGGTGAGACAGAGAGAGGGTGAGACAGAGAGAGGGTGAGACAGAGAGAGGGTGAGACAGAGAGAGGGTGAGACAGAGAGAGAGAGAGAGGGTGAGAGAGAGACGGAGAGAGGGTGAGAGAGAGACGGAGAGAGAGACGGAGAGAGGGTGAGAGAGAGACGGAGAGAGAGACGGAGAGAGGGTGAGAGAGAGACGGAGAGAGGGTGAGAGAGAGACGGAGAGAGGGTGAGAGAGAGACGGAGAGAGGGTGAGAGAGGGTGAGAGAGAGACCGAGAGAGGGTGAGAGAGAGATGGAGAGAGGGTGAGAGAGAGGGTGAGAGGGAGAGAGAGAGGGAGAGACAGAGGGAGAGAGAGAGGGTGAGAGACGGAGAGAGGGTGACTGTGGGGGGATGGGGTGACTGGGTGGGGTGATGGGAGACTGGGTGGGGTGATGGGGTGACTGGGTGGGGTGATGGGGTGACTGGGTGGGGTGATGGGGTGACTGGGTGGGTGATTGGGTGGGGTGACTGGGTGGGTGATTGGGTGGGGTGACTGGGTGGGTGATTGGGTGGGGATTACTGACTGACTGGGTGGGGATTACTGACTGTCTGACTGGGTGGGGTGACTGGGCAGGGGGGTGGGATGACTGACTGGGTGGGGGGTGACTGACTGGGTGGGGGGGTATGACTGACTGACTGGGTGGGGGGGTATGACTGGGTGGGGGGGTTATGACTGACTGGGTGGGGGGGGGTTATGACTGACTGGGTGGGGGGGTATGTTTGACTTGGTGGGGAGGGTATGATTGACTGGGTGGGGGGGTATGACTGGGTGGGGGGTATGACTGACTGGGTGGGGGGGTTATGACTGACTGGGTGGGGGGGTATGACTGACTGGGTGGGGGGTATGACTGACTGGGTGGGGGGTATGACTGACTGAGGGGGTATGACTGACTGGGTGGGGGGGGTATGACTTACTGGGTGGGGGGGTATGACTGACTGGGGGGGTATGACTGACTGGGTGGGGGGGTATGTTTGACTTGGTGGGGGGGTATGATTGACTGGGTGGGCGGGGTATGACTGACTGGGTGGGGGGGTATGACTGACTGGGTGGGGGGGTATGACAGACTGGGTGGGGGGTATGACTGACTGAGGGGGTATGACTGACTGGGTGGGGGGGGTATGACTTACTGGGTGGGGGGGTATGACTGGGTGGGGGGGTATGACTGACTGGGGGGGTATGACTGACTGGGTGGGGGGGAGTATGACTGACTGGGTGGGGGGGAGTATGACTGACTGGGTGGGGTGGGGGGATGACTGACTGGGTGGGATGGGGGGATGACTGGGTGGGATGGGGGGATGACTGGGTGGGATGGGGGGATGACTGACTGGGTGGGATGGGGGGATGACTGACTGGGTGGGGTGGGGGGATGACTGACTGGGTGGGGTGGGGGGATGACTGACTGGGTGGGGTGGGGGGATGACTGACTGGGTGGGGTGGGGGGATGACTGACTGGGTGGGGTGGGGGGATGACTGACTGGGGTGGGGGGTACCTTTGGTGTCCTACACACACACACACACACACACACACACACACACACACACACACACACACACACACACACACACACACACACACACACACACACACACACACACACACACACACACACACACACACACACACACCACTCTCTCATACATACACACTCTGTGGAACCGGAGGGCAAGCGGGACAGGGGGGGAAATCCCCTGCCTCGCGCGAGCAGCCACGGGGACAGGAGCGGAGACCAAAGGGGAAGCAGGTTTGGGGGGGGGGGGGGGGGGACATTCCCCGCTGTCATCTCCTGCCCCACGCGAGCAGCCACGGGGACAGGAGCGGAACCGGAGGGCAAGCGGGACCGGGGAGTGGGTGGGGGGGAAATCCCCTGCCGTCATCTCCTGCCCCGCGCGAGCAGCCACGGGGACAGGAGCGGAGACTGAGGGGATGAGAAGGGAAGCGCGAGCAGGAGACAGGGACCGCGCACGCGAGGAGCAGCCATTACTTACCCCTGCAGAGAAGGGCTCCATTCCGCGTCACGACCGCGTCACGGCCAATCAGCCAGGAAGATATTTTGTTTTGTTATTTATTTATTTTTTTAAATTTGTGGGGGGGTGGGGAAGCGGAGACAGCCACGGGGACCGAGGGGAACACCCCTGCTGGCATCGGGAGCAGCCACTGGGGGAAAGCGGGGACCGTAGGGCAACCGGGACGGGGGAACATCGCCCACTGTCATCTCCTGCCCCGCGCGAGCAGCCACAGGGACAGGAGCAGAACCGGAGGGCAAGCGGGGCAGGGGGGGGGGAGATGGGGGGAGAAATCCCCTGCTGTCATCTCTTGCCCGACAGGAGCGGAGACTGGAGGGGATGAGGAGGGAAGCGCGGGCAGGAGACGGAGACGGACCGCGCGCGCGAGGAGAAGCCATTACCCCTGCAGAGAAGGGCTCCATTCCGCGTCACGACCAATTGGCCAATCAGCCAGGAGGATATTTTTTTTGTTATTTTTTTTTTTTAATTTTTTAAAATTTGCGCAGAGCAGGGGGGAAAAGTAGCTGGCCACGGGCCAATTTCCGTTCGCACCTGGCGAGTGGGCGACCGGGTTTGTCGAGCACTGTATATATATATATATATATATATGTCTATCTATCTATCTATCTATCTATCTATCTACTGTATGTATACACATGTGTGTGTGTGTTTAGATACATACGTGTATGTACTGCACCGACACACTTTATTCGAGCAAATGCCCAGTTTGTACCTGGCAGATACCTGGAATCCGCCGCTGCTCACCTCTTGCATGCTGCGTTGCGTTTGCCTTCCCAGCCACGGTTCATGCCTGGCTGACGGGGGCCTGATCTGTTAAATGATAATGAGAAGGATTTACTAGGCTGCAATGCTTCGCGTGTCCACCAGATGGCATAAACTCATGACTTGTAAAGCGCCGAATCAGTAATGTGTGGGCTTGCAGTTGCAGTTGCCCGCTTTATTGTGTGTAGTGGGGATGGGTGAGGGGGGGTATTTGGCCTTTGGTGTGTGTTTAGGACTTGCGGGGGGGGTTGCGGGTGCACTTAGCCCCTTCACGACCGTAGCAGTTAATACCGCTACGGTCATGAAGGGGTTAAGCCCTCCCGCTACCCCCCCCGCAAGCCCTAAACAACCATCGTTGGGGCTAATACCCCATTCACCCACCCCCGCTACCCACAATAAAAAAATACACACACACAGCACAGCAGCCGCCAAAAAATAAATAAATAAATCTAAATAAATAAATAAATAAATGACAATAAATACATTTGAAATGAATTTTTATTGATAGTGTAGATGTGCAGGGGGTCTCCGGAGCTGAATCGCGTTGGTTTCAGGTCTGGGGACCCCCGGCCCCCCGAGATACAGGCCCCTTTAGGGGGTGCCGGTATCCCTCTGCTTGGTTTAAAGGGCCCGATCACGTGATCGCGGCCTGTAAACCAAGCAGAGCAGAGGGATACCGGCACCCCCTAAATGGGCCTTTATATCGGGGGGCAGGGGGTCCCCAGACCTGAAACCTGTGCGGTTCTGCTCTGGCAACCCTCTGCACATGTACAGTATCAATAAAACACATACAATATACAGTATAAATAAACACTCGTTCTTTACCTTAGCGGCTATGCGCTATGGTAAAGAAGCATCATTTCTGTATTTTAATAATATTGTACAGTGAGCAGGGGGTTCCCTGAGCCAGAAATTAATGCTCAGGGACCCCCCCTGCTCCTGCTCAATATTATTAAAAATACAGAAATGCTGCGTCATTACCATAGCGGATAGCCGCTAAGGCAATGAAGGGGTTAACCCACCGTGCCCGCTTTATTGTGTGTAGTGGGGATGGGTGAGGGGGGTATTTGGCCCTTGGTGTGAGTTTAGGACTTGCGGGGGGGTTGCGGGTGCACTTAACCCCTTCACGACCGTAGCAGTTAATACCGCTACGGTCATGAAGGGGTTAAGTCCTCCCGCTACCCCCCGCAAGCCCTAAACAAGCACCGTTGGGGCTAATACCCCATTCACCCACCCCCGCTACCCACAATAAAAAAATACACACACACAGCAGCCGCCAAAAAATAAATAAATAAATCTAAATAAATAAATAAATAAATGACAATAAATACATTTGAAATGAATTTTTATTGATTGTGTAGATGTGCAGGGGGTCTCCGGAGCTGAATCGCGTTGCTTTCAGGTCGGGGGACCCCCTGCCCCCCGAGATACAGGCCCCTTTAGGGGGTGCCCGAATCCCACTGCTTGGTTTAAAGGGCCCGATCACGTGATCGCGGCCTGTAAACCAAGCAGAGCAAAGGGATACCGGCACCCCCTAAAGAGGCCTGTATCTCGGGGAGCAGGGGGTCCCCAGACCTGAAACCTGTGCGCTTCTGCTCTGGAGACCCTCTGCACATGTACAGTATCAATAAAACACATACAATATACAGAATAAATAAACACTCGTTCTTTACCTTAGCGGCTATGCGCTATGGTAAAGAAGCATCATTTCTGTATTTTAATAATATTGTACAGTGAGCAGGGGGTTCCCTGAGCCAGAAATTAATGCTCAGGGACCCCCCCTGCTCCTGCTCAATATTATTAAAAATACAGAAATGCTGCGTCATTACCATAGCGGATAGCCGCTAAGGCAATGAAGGGGTTAACCCACCGTGCCCGCTTTATTGTGTGTAGTGGGGATGGGTGAGGGGGGTATTTGGCCCTTGGTGTGAGTTTAGGACTTGCGGGGGGGTTGCGGGTGCACTTAACCCCTTCACGACCGTAGCAGTTAATATCGCTACGGTCATGAAGGGGTTAAGCCCTCCCGCTACCCCCCCGCAAGCCCTAAACAAGCACCGTTGTGGCTAATACCCCATTCACCCATCCCCGCTACCCACAATAAAAAAAATACACACACACAGCAGCCCCACAATTAATAAATAAATCTAAATAAATAAATAAAAACATGAAGAGAAATAAATATATACTGTATATATATACTGGATATATATACAGTATATATATAATAACAATCCCTATACATATACAGTATATACTTTGTATATATATACACTGTATATATATATATATATATATATATATATATATATATATATATATATATACAGCTAAACCCCGTTATAACGTGGGTCTCGGGGTCCACCCCGAGACCACCGCGTTACTAACGGGGTCGCGGAAAAAAAATGGCTTTAATGCAGATTCATCCCGCGGGACAGGAGATGGGAGCGGGGATGTCCCTCCGGTCCCCGCTTCCCCCTGTCACCGCGTGACAGGCCGCGGGGCAGGAGATGGGAGCAGGCATGTCCCTCCGCTCCCCGCTTCCCCCTGTCACCGCAGGACAGCCCGCGGGGAAGGAGATGGGAGCGGGGATGTCCCTCCGGTCCCCGCTTACCTCAGATCCCTCCACGTGCCCGGTGCTCCCACTGCCTGCATGGAGGTGGTAGCGGGGGGTTTCTTCTCCCCACCGCTGTCCCTGGCGCTCCCGCTGCCTGCGCGGGAGGAGGGGGGGGAGCTGTTGGTGGTGCTGGTCGCGGCCTTTCCTCTGCTCCGACCCCACCCCCCGTCTGTGTAGAGTGAGAGTGTGTGTGTGTGTATGTATATATGGGAGAGAAAGTGTGTGTATGTGGGTGTGAGTGTGTGTAAGTGTCTGTGAGTGTGTGTAAGTGTCTGAGTGTGTGTGTAAGTGTGTGTAAGTGTGTGTAAGTGTGTGTGAGTGTCTGTGAGTGTCTAAGTGTGTGTAAGTGTGTGTAAGTGTCTGAGTGTGTGTGTAAGTGTGTGTAAGTGTCTGTGAGTGTGTGTGAGTGTGTCAGTGTGTGCAGTGTGAGCAATGAGGAGTGTGTGTGCAGTGTACAGTGTGTGTGCAGTCTGTGAGTGTGTGTAAGTGTGTGTAAGTGTGTGTGAGTGTCTGTGAGTGTCTAAGTGTGTGTAAGTGTCTGAATGTGTGAGTGTGTGTGAGTGTGTGTGAGTGTCTGTGAGTGTGTGTAAGTGTGTGCAGTGTGCAGTGTGTGTGCAGTGTGTCAGTGTGTGCAGTGTGAGCAATGAGCAGTGTGTGTGCAGTGTGCAGTGTGTGTGCAGTGTGTCAGTGTGTGCAGTTGCAGTGTGTGTGCAGTGTGTCAGTGTGTGCAGTGTGAGCAATGAGCAGTGTGTGTGCAGTGTGCAGTGTGTGTGCAGTGTGTCAGTGTGTACAGTGTGCAGTGTGTGTGCAGTGTGTCAGTGTGTGCCGTGTGAGCAATGAGCAGTGTGTGTGCAGTGTGCAGTGTGCAGTGTGTGTGCAGTGTGTCAGTGTGTGCAGTGTGAGCAATGAGCAGTGTGTGTGCAGTGTGCAGTGTGCAGTGTGCGTGCAGTGTGTCAGTGTGTGCAGTTTGAGCAATGAGCAGTGTGTGTGCAGTGTGCAGTGTGTGTGCAGTTTGTGTGCAGTGTGTCAGTGTGTGCAGTGTGAGCAATGAGCAGTGTGTGTGCAGTGTGTCAGTGTGTGCAGTGTGAGCAATGAGCAGTGTGTGTGCAGTGTGTGTGCAGTGTGTGTGCAGTGTGTGCAGTGTGTGCAGTGTGTGTGCAGTTTTAAAAACGGGAGCCACGGGAAAATCGCGTTATAACCGAATCGCGGTATAACGAGGCGTGTTATAACGGGGTTTAGCTGTATATATATATATATATACATATATATATATATATACACACAGTATACAGTATATATACACACATGATGAACCAATATACAAATACATGTAGAATGGTTATCAAAATCATACTGTCCTACAGATAACGCTTCTCTATACAGACATTAATAATAATCTATTTAATAATCCTAACTGATTTTACAATATAAAACATAACATTCCAATCCACACAGTACATTGCATTTACATTGTATAAATGATGCATAAAATGTATGCACCAGATACATTCTGCAAATGAATGTTAACAATATAATTGCAAGCTACTCTACCAGTAAATACAAACACTTCCAAACAATTCAACTATTTTAACCAATCAAGTATACAAAAATCAATATATACTGTAAGTACCAACCAGAAAACACAATTTAAAACCAAAGCTAACCCTTACAATACCAAGGATTACATCTATCTAATTGTAAAAAACCTTATACATTATACACAGCATTGTTTAAAGCCCCCTCCCCCCTAATGTTTCTGTTAAACAGATTACACTGAAGGGAGAGAGATATAAAGGCCTAAAACCCCCTCCCCCTAATGTTTCTGTTAAACAGATTACACTGAAGGGAGAGAGATGTAAAGGCCTAAAGCTCCCTCCCCCCTAATGTTTCTGTTAAACAGATTACACTGAAGGGAGAGAGATGTAAAGGCCAAAAGCCCCCTCCCCCCTAATGTTTCTGTTAAACAGATTACACTGAAGGGAGAGAGATTTTACAGAAACACACATTAGGGGGGAGGGGGCTTTAAACAGATTACACTGAAGGGAGAGAGATGTTTCTGTTACCAGTAAATCTCCCTCCCTGCATTGCTAACCACCCTCACCCCCTACCCACATACCGTTACCCCCCCCCCATCCTGGCCATGGCCCCTCCGCTTCTGCAAAACAGACACAAAAATTAAAACATACAAAGTAATGTCCCCTAACCCCTTAATCACCATAGCGGTTATTAACCGCTACAGTCATGAAGGGGTTAACCCACCCTCACCCACCACTCGGGATGCCTACATACCCTCCCACACTAACCCCCCCCCCCAACCCGTGAGGCCTAACCACCCAGTCAGTACCCACAAGGGAGGCCTACCCACATACAGTTGGGGAAACACCCCACCCCAGTACCCACAATAAAAACAGTACAATGACCCACAATAAACAGCATTATATTTATTAAATACATTACCCACCCCCTCTGCCCCCCCATAAATACAAGATTTATTATTTTACATTCAGGGTCCATAACGCAGCCCCACGCTAGTCCCCGGTGGGCTGGCAGGGCACCTGGACAGACCTACAGTTTACCAGCAGCATTCCACAGGTTCTGGAGGCCTGCTGGTGGATCCTGCCAGCACCATAGCCCTCAGGTGGTCTCCTTGGGTCACCGTGGGCCAAAATTGGGTCCCCACGGTAGGCCCAAGGATGTCTGGGAGCCCCGGGTCAAACCCACAGGTGTCTGCGGGGCCTCGGGTGGTTCCCATGGGGGTCTGGGGAACTCACGGGTGCTCACTACGGGTCCGCAGTGCCCCCACAGAAGTGGGACCACACATCATCATCCCCGCACCTACGGGTCGGAGGTGCCCCCACAGAAGTGGGACCATACATCGTCATGCCCGCAGACTACGGGTCGGAGGTGCCCCCACAGAAGTGGGACCACACATCGTCATCCCCGCATGTGTCACCCGTGGAACCACCAGCCTGCTACCCTTTAGGATACCCGAGGATACCCACAGGTGGTCTCCATAGGCCCCACGCAAAACCACGGAATCAAACCCTGAATGTAAAAAAAATAAACCTGACCTATACATTCAATACATACACCCTCCCCCCCAACACCTACAGTACAATAATGTGCAAAATAACTATTATCCAGATATGGATAATAGATTAATTGCCCATTATTAAAAACATTAACTAGCATATACAAATAAATAAAGTACTACTGACCTCATCAATACGAAGTGTCCGACGCCAGCGCCTTCCTTCTCTTGCCCACACAATACATAGCCAAAACCAAGGCAATACATTGCAAGTACATTCAGATATCAATTAACCCCTTAAACACCTTATCGGATAATAACCGCAAAGGTAATTAAGGGGTTAAGCCACACAGGCACGATACCCACCCTTCACCCATGAATTTGTACTGTTGCTTCATCATGCAACTATATATATATATATATATACTGTATACTGTATATATACATACAGAGAGACAGAGAGAAAGAGAGAGAGAGAGAGAGAGAGATATATACAGTATACTGTATATATATATATGTTTGGTTGTAGGACAGTGCTTTTGATAACCCTTCTACATATATTTGTATTGTATATTGGTTTATCATGGGTGTGTATATAACGTGTGTGTGTGTATATATATATATATATATATATATATATACACACACACACGTTATATACACACCCATGATAAACCAATATACAATACAAATATATGTAGAAGGGTTATCAAAAGCACTGTCCTACAACCAAACACTTCTCCATACATACACACTAAATTAAAATCAATTTCCTTTAATATTCATAACTGATCTCTCAATCTACTGTAAATCATCACTAAACCTCTGAAAGCCATTTAAACAACTTACATTCCAATATAAATGATGCCTAAATATCTATGCACCATATACATTCTGCAAATTAATCAACCAAGTAAACAAAACTCAATTAGCAATCATTATTTACATCCCTAAACAATTCACACTAGATCCCGAACAATAAAACCATTAACAAATTCACGCCTAGAGCAGAACAATTAAGCCTTTGAAAAAATATATGTACCGACAAAAATACAACCTTTACAAACCAAGCCTATCCCTGACCTTCCTCAAACACACAATACAATACCAAGGAATACAGTACATCTATCTAATTTTGAAAATACTTTAAACTCACAATAAAGCATACTGTAGCAGCATACACAAAATAATTTAAAACACATCTAATCCAGCTTTTAAAACAACATCATTTCTTACCCTGTACTGTACTGTATGTATATATCTCTCTAGACATATATACATACATACATACAGTGGCAAGAAATGATATACCACAAAAAAAAAAAATACACATGTTAAAAAACCTTTTGAAAAAATTAACAAGTTAAATAAAATACATTTCTTTACTGTAGTTCACTTACCATTACTTGCCCCCACCGACTCCCGTTGCCCAGCTTACTCACGAACCAATCCACGATCAGGAACCCATAAAATAAAAAACCATAAAATAATAAACATTAAACTAAAAATCCAAACCAATCCACGGGTCTTCTAGTTGTAATCCATCTTTATCTTCATCTGTGTTCTTCTTTCTTCTATCTCCTTCCAGCGGGGCGGGGCGGGGTCTTCTCCCCGTCTGCGGCCACGCCCTGGTCTTCTTTCTTCTCCGGAGGTCCTTCCTCCGCGGCGTCTGGCTTCAATATGAGACGACATAGGCTTTTAAAGGCCTATGACGTCACATTTTGCGTCATGGTTCCCACGGTCCTGATTGGACCGTGAAAACCATGTGTTTTGGCCGACAAAAAAAAAATGATGACGTCACTTAAAGGGAATGAAAGCACAGCCAATCAGAATGGCTTTGCTTCAATTGCCTTTAAGATGACGTCATGAAAAGGCACATGGCCGCCCTCACATGGTATGGTAGCCAATCAGAGCGTGGGAACACATGGTTTTCACGGTTCAATCAGGACCGTGGGAACCATGACGCAAAATGTGACGTCATAGGCCTTTAAAAGCCTATGTCGTCTCATTTTGAAGCCAGACGCCGCGGAGGAAGGACCTCCGGAGAAGAAAGAAGAACAGGGCGTGGCCGCAGACGGGGAGAAGACCCCGCCCCGCTCCGCTGGAAGGAGATAGAAGAAAGAAGAACACAGATGAAGATAAAGATGGATTACAACTAGAAGACCCGTGGATTGGTTTGGATTTTTAGTTTAATGTTTATTATTTTATGTTTTTTTATTTTATGGGTTCCTGATCGTGGATTGGTTCGTGAGTAAGCTGGGCAACGGGAGTCGGTGGGGGCAAGTAATGGTAAGTGAACTACAGTAAAGAAATGTATTTTATTTAACTTGTTAATTTTTTCAAAAGGTTTTTTAACATGTGTATATTTTTTTTTTTGTGGTATATCATTTCTTGCCACTGTATGTATGTATGTATATATGCCTAGAGAGATATATACATACAGTACAGTACAGGGTAAGAAATGATGTTGTTTTAAAAGCTGGATTAGATGTGTTTTAAATTATTTTGTGTATGCTGCTACAGTATGCTTTATTGTGAGTTTAAAGTATTTTAAAATTAGATAGATGTACTGTATTCCTTGGTATTGTATTGTGTGTTTGAGGAAGGTCAGGGATAGGCTTGGTTTGTAAAGGTTGTATTTTTGTCGGTACTTATATTTTTTCAAAGGCTTAACTGTTCTGCTCTAGGCGTGAATTTGTTAATGGTTTTATTGTTCGGGATCTAGTGTGAATTGTTTAGGGATGTAAATAATGATTGCTAATTGAGTTTTGTTTACTTGGTTGATTAATTTGCAGAATGTATATGGTGCATAGATATCTAGGCATCATTTATATTGGAATGTAAGTTGTTTAAATGGCTTTTCAGAGGTTTAGTGATGATTTACAGTAGATAGAGAGATCAGTTATGAATATTAAAGGAAATTGATTTTAATTTAGTGTGTATGTATGGAGAAGTGTTTGGTTGTAGGACAGTGCTTTTGATAACCCTTCTACATTTATTTGTACTGTATATTGGTTTATCATGGGTGTGTATATAACGTGTGTGTATATATATATATATATATATATATATATATATATATATATATATATATATATATATATATATATATATATATATATAGTATATATACTGTATATATATATCTCTCTCTCTCTCTGTCTTTCTCTCTGTCTCTCTGTATGTATATATACAGTATACAGTATATATATATAGTTGCATGATGACGCCACAGTACAAATTCATGGGTGAAGGGTGGGTATCGTGCCTGTGTGGCTTAACCCCTTAATTACCTTTGCGGTTATTATCCGATAAGGTGTTTAAGGGGTTAATTGATATCTGAATGTACTTGCAATGTATTGCCTTGGTTTTGGCTATGTATTGTGTGGGCAAGAGAAGGAAGGCGCTGGCGTCGGACACTTCGTATTGATGAGGTCAGTAGTACTTTATTTATTTGTATATGCTAGTTAATGTTTTTAATAATGGGCAATTAATCTATTATCCATATCTGGATAATAGTTATTTTGCACATTATTGTACTGTAGGTGTTGGGGGGGAGGGTGTATGTATTGAATGTATAGGTCAGGTTTATTTTTTTTACATTCAGGGTTTGATTCCGTGGTTTTGCGTGGGGCCTATGGAGACCACCTGTGGGTATCCTCGGGTATCCTAAAGGGTAGCAGGCTGGTGGTTCCACAGGTGACACATGCGGGGATGACGATGTGTGGTCCCACTTCTGTGGGGGCACCTCCGACCCGTAGTCTGCGGGCATGACGATGTGTGGTCCCACTTTTGTGGGGGCACCTCCGACCCGTAGGTGCGGGGATGATGATGTGTGGTCCCACTTCTGTGGGGGCACCGCGGACCCGTAGTGAGCACCCGTGAGTTCCCCAGACCCCCATGGGAACCACCCGAGGCCCCACAGACACCTGTGGGTTTGACCCGGGGCTCCCAGACATCCTTGGGCCTACCGTGGGGACCCAATTGTGGCCCACGGTGACCCAAGGAGACCACCTGAGGGCTATGGTGCTGGCAGGATCCACCAGCAGGCCTCCAGAACCTATGGAATGCTGCTGGTAAACTGTAGGTCTGTCCAGGTGCCCTGCCAGCCCACCGGGGACTAGCGTGGGGCTGCGTTATGGACCCTGAATGTAAAAGAATAAATCTTGTATTTATGGGGGGGCAGAGGGGGTGGGTAATGTATTTAATAAATATAATGCTGTTTATTGTGGGTCATTGTACTGTTTTTATTGTGGGTACTGGGGTGGGGGTGGGGTGTTTCCCCAACGGTATGTGGGTAGGCCTCCCTTGTGGGTACTGACTGGGTGGTTAGGCCTCCCTTGTGGTTACTGACTGGGTGGTTAGGCCTCACGGGTGGGGGGGGGGGTTAGTGTGGGAGGGTATGTAGGCATCCCGAGTGGTGGGTGAGGGTGGGTTAACCCCTTCATGACTGTAGCAGTTAATAACCGCTATGGTGATTAAGGGGTTATTGGACATTACTTTGAATGTTTTAATTTTTGTGTCTGTTTTGCAGAAGCGGAGGGGCCATGGCCAGGATGGGGGGGGGGATAACGGTATGTGGGTAGGGGGTGAGGGTGGTTAGCAATGCAGGGAGGGAGATTTACTGGTAACAGAAACATCTCTCTCCCTTCAGTGTAATCTGTTTAAAGCCCCCTCCCCCCTAATGTGTGTTTCTGTAAAATCTCTCTCCCTTCAGTGTAATCTGTTTAACAGAAACATTAGGGGGGAGGGGGCTTTAGGCCTTTACATCTCTCTCCCTTCAGTGTAATCTGTTTAACAGAAATATTAGGGGGGGGGAGCTTTAGGCCTTTACATCTCTCTCCCTTCAGTGTAATCTGTTTAACAGAAACATTAGGGGGGAGGGGGCTTTAGGCCTTTATATCTCTCTCCCTTCAGTGTAATCTGTTTAACAGAAACATTAGGGGGGAGGGGGCTTTAAACAATGCTGTGTATAATGTATACGGTTTTTTACAATTAGATAGATGTAATCCTTGGTATTGTAAGGGTTAGCTTTGGTTTTAAATTGTGTTTTCTGGTTGGTACTTACAGTATATATTGATTTTTGTATACTTGATTGGTTAAAATAGTTGAATTGTTTGGAAGTGTTTGTATTTACTGGTAGAGTAGCTTGCAATTATATTGTTAACATTCATTTGCAGAATGTATATGGTTCATAGATTTTATGCATCATTTATACAATGTAAATGCAATGTACTGTGTGGATTGGAATGTTATGTTTTATATTGTAAAATCAGTTAGGATTATTAAATGGATTATTATTATTGTCTGTATAGAGAAGCGTTATCTGTAGGACAGTATGATTTTGATAACCATTCTACATGTATTTGTATATTGGTTTATCATGTGTGTATACATACTATATACTGTGTATATATATATATATATATATATATATATATATATATATATATATATATATATATATATATATACACACAGTATATAGTATATATACACACATGATATACAGTGTATATATATACAAAGTATATACTGTATATGTATAGGGATTGTTATTATATATATACTGTATATATATCCAGTATATATATATATACAGTATATATTTATTTCTCTTCATGTATTTATTTATTTATTTAGATTTATTTATTAATTGTGGGGCTATTGTGTGTGTGTATTTTTTTTATTGTGGGTAGCGGGGGTGGGTGAATGGGGTATTAGCCCCAACGGTGCTTGTTTATGGCTTGCGGGGGGGTAGCGGGAGGGCTTAACCCCTTCATGACCGTAGCGGTATTAACTGCTACGGTCGTGAAGGGGTTAAGTGCACCCGCAACCCCCCCGCAAGTCCTAAACTCACACCAAGGGCCAAATACCCCCCTCACCCATCCCCACTACACACAATAAAGCGGGCACGGTGGGTTAACCCCTTCATTGCCTTAGCGGCTATCCGCTATGGTAATGACGCAGCATTTCTGTATTTTTAATAATATTGAGCAGGAGCAGGGGGGGTCCCTGAGCATTAATTTCTGGCTCAGGGAACCCCCTGCTCACTGTACAATATTATTAAAATACAGAAATGATGCTTCTTTACCATAGCGCATAGCCGCAAAGGTAAAGAACGAGTGTTTATTTATACTGTATATTGTATGTGTTTTATTGATACTGTACATGTGCAGAGGGTCTCCAGAGCAGAAGCGTACAGGTTTAAGGTCTGGGGGCCCCCTGCCCCCCGAGATACAGGCCCCTTTAGGGGGTGCCGGTATCCCTCTGCTCTGCTTGGTTTACAGGCCGCGATCACGTGATCGGGCCCTTTAAACCAAGCAGAGGGATACCGGCACCCCCTAAAGGGGCCTGTATCTCGGGGGGCAGGGGGTCCCCAGACCTGAAACCAACGCGATTCAGCTCCGGAGACCCCCTGCACAACTACACTATCAATACAAATTCATTTCAAATGTATTTATTGTCATTTATTTATTTATTTATTTAGATTTATTTATTTATTTTTTGGCGGCTGCTGTGTGTGTGTATTTTTTTATTGTGGGTAGCGGGGGTGGGTGAATGGGGTATTAGCCCCAACGGTGCTTGTTTAGAGCTTGCTGGGGGTAGCGGGAGGGCTTAACCCCTTCATGACCGTAGCGGTATTAACTGCTACGGTCGTGAAGGGGTTAAGTGCACCCGCAACCCCCCCGCAAGTCCTAAACTCACACCAAGGTCCAAATACCCCCCTCACCCATCCCCACTATACACAATAAAGCGGGCACGGTGGGCACACTGTATATTGTATGTGTTTTATTGATACTGTACATGTGCAGTGGGTCTCCAGAGCAGAAGCGCACAGGTTTCAGGTCTGGGGACCCCCTGCCCCCTGAGATACAGGCCCCTTTAGGGGGTGCCGGTATGCCTCTGCTCTGCTTGGTTTACAGGCCGCGACCACGTGATCGGGCCCTTTAAACCAAGCAGAGGGATACCGGCACCTCATAAAGGGGCCTGTATCTCGGGGGGACGGGGGGCCCCAGACCTGAAACCAACGCGATTCAGCTCCGGAGACCCCCTGCACATCTACACTATCAATAAAAATGTATTTAAAATAATTTTTATTGTGCCGATGTTTGCGCAGAGAGAGAGCAGCGGATCTCTCTCTGCTGCAAACACATCTCGCCCCCGCCGCCCATACAGTAGTATCATTTATGTATGTGCATATACACTACTGTACTGTAAGTTAGGGCTTATAGGGGTTGTTGTTATACAGTATATATATATACAGTATATATTCTGCATTACAATTCATTATAGGGGACGGCTTCACAGAGAACAGCTCGCAAGCGCCACCATGTGTATTTTCACGGCATTGCAGTATTTCAGCAAGCCGGAATAAAAAGCTTAAATCCCTGCCGGAAAATAACGCAATGCACTCTGGCAGAAAACGATCAGAAACCTGAATACACCCGAGTACACCCGAATTCGCGGGACTAGCCGAGCTCGAATAAAGTGTGTCGCCAGTGTATATGCATACATACGTGTGTGTGTGTACATACATACATAAAAAGAATATAAGGAGTAGACGGCACACAATGTAACTATACGAGACAAATTAGGTAAAAGTAGTGCAACAAGAACAAGTGGGGCCCTCAACCCTCCCAAATATAACTAACAACAAAGTATTTCTCAGCACTCAAAAATGGAATAGACAGAAAATCTGCAAATATAGAAATGTAATATGCAAATGTATCCTAACATGGAAATACACACAGTGGTAGATGTGGGAGTAATGATAAAAGGGAGGTGATAATTACTCCAGGTGTGAAAAGACACCTACTGGGGAAAGTTATAAATGTGGATAGGGAATGTGGGAAACAAGGGGAGGAAAAGTAAAAAAAATAGGGAGGCGGAAAAGGGGGGGATGGGGGATAAAAAATGGAGGATGAAAAAAAATGTAAGATAAGTAGAGGCAGGCAATGTTTCGGGGATAGACCCCTTCTTCTAGCCCGTTCCCTATGATCTGCAAGACCACAGGTACTTCCCTCTCTCTTAACCCGAACCTCCAAAAACACCAATGCGTGTGTATATATACATACGTGTGCATGTGTGTATATATACATACGTGTATATATACAAACGCGTGTGTGTATATACATATAGTACATGTGTGTGTATAGATACATAATCCATACATTTGTGTTTATATACACATACATGTGTTTGTGTATACATAAATACATGTGTATATACATGCATGTGTATATACATACATACATATGTGGGTCCAATGTGGGATGGAGGGGAAGCGCCATGGAGGGCCCACGCCCGCCAACCCAGCTTCCCCCACGTGCCCGCCTCCAGCCGCGGAATCTGCCAGTCTCGCCCCCCCCAGCTGCCCACCTCCTGCGCCCCCACAGCCCCCCACCTCCCACGCCCCCCCCCCCATCCGCCCACCTCTCATGTCCCCCCTGCGCCCACGCCCCTCCAGCCTACCTCCTGCGGGGATATCGGGGGGAAGTGTCTGGCAGGGCAGGAAGCAGCACCAACCCAGTCAAGGTCAATCACCCACCCAGGCACTCACCCACCCACCCACCCAGGCAGTCAACCAATTCGCCCAAATTACCCAGGCAGTCACCCACCCAACTCACCCACCCAGATAGTCACTCAGTCACCCACACAGAGTCACCTACCCACTCAGTCACTCAGTCACCCTCCCAGTCACTCAGTCACCCACCCACTCAGTCACCCACTCACTCACCTAGTCACCCACCCAGTCACTCAATCAATCACCCACCACCCAGTCACTCAGTCACCCATTCACCCAGTCACTTAGTCACACACTCACCCACCCAGTCACTCAGTCAAGTCACTCAGTCACCCACCCAGTCACTCAGTCACATTGTCAACCACCCACCCACCACCCACTCAGTCACCCACCCAGTCACTCACCCATTCACCTACCCAGTCACTCAGTCACCCACCCAGTGACTCAGTCACCCTGTGACTCACCCATCAAGTCACTCACCCAAGTCACTCAGTCATATCCAGTCACTCATTCACCCTCCCACCCAGTCACTCACCCACCCAGTCGCTCACCCACCCAGTCGCTCACCCACCCAGTCACTCACCCACCCAGTCACTCACCCACGCAGTCACTCACCCACCCAGTCACTCACCCACCCAGTCACTCACCCACCCAGTCACTCACCCACCCCGTTACTCACCCACCCAGTTACTCACCCACCCAGTTACTCACCCACCTAGTCACTCACCCACCCAGTCACTCACCCACCCAGTCACTCAGTCACGCATCCAGTCAGTCATCCAGTCACCCACCCAGTCATCCAGTCACCCACCCAGTCACTCAAGTGTTACCTAGTCACCCACCCACTCACTCAACCCAGTCACCCACCCAACAGTCACCCACCCAGTCACTCAGTCACCCAAGTCACTCAGTCACCCACCCACCCAGTCAACCAGTCAAAGTCACTCAATCACCATCCCAGTCAGTCAATCACCAACCCAGTCACTCACTCAAACCCAGGCAGTCAGTCAAACAAGGCAGACAGTCACCTGTCTTTTGTTGAAAATATTAAATTAAACAGATTGCATTGTAATGTTTTTTTCCATATTACAATAAGAAGAAAACATTTAAATAAAAGTTGCACGCTAAAAAATATTTTTTCGTGGTAGGTGCGCTATGGGTTCGGGGGGCGGGTAGGGTGGGGGCCTGCTCCTTTAATTTTTCCTGGGCCCCATGATTTCTGTTTGCGGCCCTGCAGGTGAGTGAAAACCAGAACCACTGTAAAATCTGGCCTGGAGTTTCTATCCCACAATCTCAGCAAATGTGAAGCTGTGGAATGGATAATTTTTTCCCTTTTTGCTCTTTCTGCTTTAAAATCGGACAGACAGTTGCCTAATATTCTGGGACAATAAACACATGTGTGTGTGTGTATACATACGTGGGTATACATACAGATGCAGCCACAATACACACGTGTGTGTATATACATACATGTGTGTATACATACAGTACATATGCAGCTACCAGTATCCTACCACTTGACTTGGAAAATCTGGGACAATCTCCCAGTAAACTGAAAACATTTCCGGGAGATTTCTGCAGCCAGACTAATGGCTTATCGGATTAACACAGTGGGGGTCCCTGAAGGCCCCATTAAAACTGAATGGGAATACAGGGACAACCGCTGTGTTAATCTGATGGGCCATTAATCTAGCTGCAGAATCTCACAGAAATGTTGCAGCATTTACTGTGAGATTGCCCAGTATTTTCCCAGGCAAGTGGTTGGATTCTGGTGGCTGCATCTGTACATACATGTGTGTTTACATACATACAGTGGCGGCCGCCTTCAGCCTCGTGCTGCCGTTTCAACGCAATTTTTAAAACCACGGGCAGATGCGGCATGTTCTGGCCGTTTTAGGCACCGCGGGCGGTTTCATTGTATAGCGCTATTAGCGCTGTCTAGCCATGAATGCGGCTGAACGCCGCAAAGTGCGGGACATACGGAAAACATCCCCGAAAAAATTCGGGGATGTAGGAGGATAAAAGGGGCGACAACAGTACATACGTGTGTGTATACATACATGTACATGTGTATATACATACACGTGTGTGTGTATGTGTGTGTATATATGTGTGTATATATATTACACTCTCACAGACACATACGTGTGTGTGTGTATATATATTACACATATCACAGACATATACGTATGTGTGTGTGTATATACAAAACAAAAAGAAGCGCAAGCTCCATACCACGTAACTGTATAAAAAAATGGGAATATTTATTAAAATAGAAAGTGTCCCTAGGAAATACACTTACAGGATGCTAAACTAACACAAACATTGGAGAGAAATCTGTAAGGGGCGTCATCTACAGGAGTGGAGAGGTCCAACAGTGATTCTGAGCACCTGATTTTCAAGATGACTGCATACAGCTCCTGCCACGAGTATTGCAGCGTTGCAGCATCTCCAAGTAATCAGAACACTTCCGTGTATAATTCACCATTGGAAGTGAAGGCGTATCAGCTGAACAAAGTATCAGGGAACTCAGGACCTCCTCCCACACATCTGTCTAAGATGATGTCCCATTTTTATACAGTTACATGCTATGGAGCTTGCGCTTCTTTTTGTTTTGTTTATAGGTTTATAGTGGGTGGCTATACCACTTTGTTGAAGCAGCAAGGAGCTCCCGGGATCATTGTGTTGTTGGGATTTTTTTCCTCCCTTGAACTATCATAAAGGGAATGATGCCAGCCAATCAGAATGACTGGGCTTAATTTGCCTTTAAGATTACGTCACTAAATCCAAGATGGCCGGTGTCACAAGGTATTTCAGCCAATCAGAGTTTGGAATTAGTTCCCACGATCTGATTGGCTGAAATACCATGTGACGCCGACTTCGTGACATCATCTTAAAGGCAAATGAAGCACAGCCATTCTGATTGGCTGGCATCATTCCCTTTAAGTGACGTCATGTCAAAAAAATAAAAATAAAGTCGGAACATGGTTTTAACAGCCAATCAGGTGGCTGTTAACCATTTGGAGGCTAAATGTGACGTCACAAGCCCTATTTAAGGCCGTGACGCCTCATTTGAGCCCAAGAAGCAAATGAGACAACATCGGTTGGGATTTACCATGGGGTATTTTGGATTGACAGATGAAGATAGAAGAAGGTGATTAAAGAAATGGTACCTGATCCGGATCTTCATGGCGGATGGCATCGGATGCTGTTGAAGGGCTTCAAGGTACGTGAGCTTCCTGTTACCCTGGGAGTCGGAGGGTCACCGCTTCTAATGGTAAGTAATATATTGAATGTTTGTAAATGTCTCTTTTTACAGGTTTATTCATTGGATGTGTGTTTTGATTTTTTGGGGGGAGGCACATTGACTGATAATATATTAATCTGTACCTCTTTAGGGTACAGATTAATACATTATTATGACAATATTTGGGGGGCATTTCTCGCTTGATATTGCTGTTGTTTTTTTTTCATTTCCGTTTATTATGTGGATGTGATTGTTTTTTTTTCCATCTTAATGCTAATAAATGGTTTGCGATTGGTGTTCGCTTGTAGTTAATGTTGTATTTTGTTAGCTAATGTGTTTTATGGTTTGAATTTATTTATTTGTCTTTATTTGTCTTTTAATGTTTACATTCATTAATGTTGTAGTAATTAATTGTTATGATTGGTTAGTGTTACTATTCATTTTGAGTTGGTTTAGGAATTAATTGTTTTGACTGGTTAATGGTTTAATTCAGGCCTGCCCAACTCGTAAAGTGAGAAGGGCCGAACTGCTCCAAAGGAAAAAAAAATTAGGCCGCACAGGTTAAATCATCATCATCATCATCATCATCATCATCATCATCCTCATCGTCGTCGTCGTCGTCGTCGTCGTCGTCGTCGTCGTCGTCGTCATCATCATCATCATCATCATCATCTCTCCTCCAGCACCTCTCACCATCATCATCATCATCATCCTCATCCCCCTCCCCTCAATATGACACTCTCTCCCAATCCCCTCAATATGACACACTCTCCCCCTCCCCTCAATATGACACACTCTCCCCCTCCCCTCAATATGACACTCTCCCCCTCCCCTCAATATGACACTCTCTCCCCCTCCCTTCAATTTGACACTCTCTCCCCCTCCCCTCAATATGACACTCTCTCCCCCTCCCCTCAATATGACACACTCTCTCTCTCCCTCCTCTCAATATGACACTCTCTCCCCCTCCCCTCAATTTGACACTCTCTCCCCCTCCCCTCAATATGACACTCTCTCCCCCTCCACACAATATGACACTCTCTCCCCCTCCCCTCAATATGACACACTCTCCCCCTCCCCTCAATATGACACTCTCCCCCTCCTCTCAATATGTCACTCTCTCCCCCCCCTGCAACTCACATCACACCCTCCCCCTGCAACTCACATCACTCTCTCCCCCCCTGCACCTCACATCACTTCCCCCCCTGCACCTCACATGTCAGCAGCCCCCCCTCACATGTCAGCAGCCCACCCCCCTTCACATGTCAGCAGCCCACCCCCCTCACATGTCAGCAGCCCACCCTCCCCTCACATGTCAGCAGCCCACCCCCCCTCACATGTCAGCAGCCCACCCCCCTCACATGTCAGCAGCCCACCCCCCACCAGCCCGTTTTTCACACCCACCACCCCCACCAGCTCATTTTACACACCCACCCCCCCCACCAGCCCGTTTTTCACACCCACCCCCTGACCAGCCCGTTTTTCACACACACCCCCCACCAGCCCGTTTTTCACACACACCTCCACCAGCTCGCCCCGCCCCCGGCATGCTCTGACCTCCCCGGCATCCTGCTATTGAAAAGAAAAATACTCATGGCTGCCGCATCCTCCTCATGGTGCTGCTGCCCCCGCGCACCGCAAAACCCGGGGGCGGGGATGGAGGGAGGAGGGAGGGGATGAATCGCCGCCATTTTTTTAAACTTTTTTTTTATTATTTATTTATTTAACTGGCGTCCGGCCGGAGTCATCGCGGGCCGCACAGAGAGGCCAGATGGGCCGCATGCGGCCCACGGGCCGTATGTTGTGCAGGCCTGGTTTAATTAATTCATTGTTGATGTTGATATTGCTTGTATTGATTGGATTAGCTGGCTACTGTTTATATTTAGTGAACTGTGTTTTTTTGGAGTTTACTTATGTTTTATTATTGTGTGTCTTGTGTATTACTGTATTGTTATTAGGGTGCCAATTGAGTGCTATAGAGGCTTATCATGCCCATATTATTATTATATGGGTATGATGTACCACTTTACTACTCAATGGGTACAGGGTGGGTATAGTCAGTCCGGGGTGCTTAAGCTTCACGGTTGGGTGAAGGGGGTATTAGCCCTAAGGATGGGTGTCTAGACCTTGCGGGTGGGTAGCGGTTGGGCTAACCCCTTTATTACCTTAGCGGTATTAACCGCTAAGGCAATGAATGGGTTAAGTCCCCTGCAACCCCCCCGCAAGGCCTAAACAGCCACACAGGGCCAAATTCCCAGTTCACCCACCCTCGCTAGCCACAGTAAGCCTGGCACAGGTGTTTAGCCGCTAAGGTAATGAAGTTGCTGTAAATGCACTTTTCCTGCCTCGGATGCATGCCGGGGGTGTCCAGTGCTGATATTAATGGGTATCAGCTCCGGAGACCCCCGGCATCAATCCCAGGCAGAAAAAGGGCCTGATTTTTTATAAGTCCCGACACACGCAGCTCATCAAGGCCATCTCCCCACCAATTTACCCACATTTTATGGTGTATTGGATTTGGGGAGAAGAACGCCTTTTAGGGCTGCGATGGGCTGCGATAGGCCGCGACAGCCGACTCGCGGGTATCTGAATTGCGAGAGTTTATGATCCTTCTGAAAATGGTCGACAAGCAGCTGATCGCCGCTCAATTGGCTATTTTCTTTTGGTGATAAAATATTGTGTCGATACAGGCCGTTATTGAGCACTTATCGAGGCTTTCTGAATACGAGTAGCCATTTTGGTTGATAAGCGCTCGATAAGGGCCTTATCGAGGCTTTCTGAATGAGGCCCTAAATGTCTAAAGGGTTAAATAAATAACTAGACAGTCTCTATTGAGGTAACAGGGGTTATTACTAGAGATGGACATTTTTTTTTGTGGTTATGGATCCGGATAAACTACTTCCTTTGGTCCACGGATATATGTATTAATGTAGAGCAGCTTTTATGTACTGATACGGATTTGTGCAGGCGTCTTTGTTTTTAGTATTTTTATCATGCTGAGGTATTGATTTTCTCCCGCCCTGCACCGGAGGTTCATGTTTAGATCCCAGCTGCCTTTTATAGATAATATAGATGTGATTTCTTTATGCTTCATGCTGCGTTTTTTTACAACTGATTTCACAAATATACCAATTGTCTTCTGACACCACCAACCCGACAGGTCGCACTGTGTTTGGAGCGGGAGGCATTTCACGGGCACAGTGAGGGTATTTAAACCCTATTGTCTGTTCACTATTTCTTTTGTACACTTGACAAAGGCTTATACCGAAACGTTGTATTGTTATAACTTTGTGCCAGGACATACTTGACAACGAGAGGTACAGTAACTCTCAATGTATTACTTCCTGGTAAACCATTTTATAAATAAATACAAAAAGTTGTGCTTCTGTCTCCTGGTGAATAACAATATGCGTATTTAAATAAATGTTCTAATTTTTTAGCAACTTGCTGTTGCTTTACGAGAGAAGATTTCCTCTGGCGCATGGAGCGAAGGAAAAAATAAAAGATTTATTTATATTATTTATTTATTTATAAAAATGTTTAACCAGGAAGGAATACATTGAGAGTTACTTCTCGTTTTCAAGTATGTCCTGGGCACAGAGTTATAAAAAAATATATGGTTACATTAAAAGAACAGGGTTATACAGTGAAAGATGGGGACAAAGGAGAAACAAGAGGCTGTAGAAGAGATGGTTAGAATTAAACTCACATTTATCTTCTCAATATTAAACAGTCATTTCTATGTATATTTCTTTCTTTTCTCTCAGATGTTTATTTTGCTCTATTTCCTCTATTGATGTCATCTTAAGATATACAGATCTTTTATAAAGAGATAACTTGCCATAAAAAACTTTAAAAACATTTTTTTTTTAAACTGCCATATTGTAATACAGTTTAATTTATAAATGTAAGAAAAACAGATTATTGCACTCAGAAACGCATGTCTTGAGTTTTGTACAGGGTAAATACAATGCTTTTTAGCAGACCAGTATGCCTCTTCCCTATTACCCTTAACGTTGTAGCAGAGTCCAAAAAGTCTTGGCAGCGGCCATTCTGTTCCCATCTGCTTTTTTCCA
Source organism: Ascaphus truei (assembly GCF_040206685.1). NCBI lineage: Eukaryota > Metazoa > Chordata > Amphibia > Anura > Ascaphidae > Ascaphus > Ascaphus truei. The sequence continues at coordinate 131,711,388 of NC_134485.1, forward strand.
GGAACACACCTTCAGGGAGAATTGTGCTTTCCTTTTCTTCTTCCGGTATTGTGGCTAGTTGTTACCCAGTGTGTGTGAAGAAATGGCACCGGGACGGAGTCCTTGATCGGCTATGAAATGATCCACGCTTGTCTGCTCGTTAGTTACAGGGGTGTGAAAATTCCATCTGTGAGGACGCAGTGAAAGAATCAACTATGGAAGACTTACAGGTTCCAATTCCAATGCGTTTTACCTCAAGGCTTCATCAGGGGTATCATTTTGGTTCATTGTTTTTATACTATTTATTATTATAATTGCATAGCTAATTTTCAAGACCCACATTCTATATATAATCTCTTCAGATATCCCTTCATCCAAAAGTATGGTAATCTCTTTCAGAAAGTTTAGTTGGATTGTTTTCTATCAATGTGTATGTATTAATATCTCCCAGAAGTCTATGTGACTCTTTTAAATAGTCTAATTTGTCTAAAAGGACAATTTCCCCCTCCCTTTCCGCTAGTTTTCTGACTATAGTTTCATTTTTTGAATGGTCTTTTGGGGCTTCTAACTTGCATTTGAATATATTTTTTATTTTTTTAAATGGTTATTTTACATTTCTAATTTTTCAATATTATCTGCTACAAATGTGTGGAAGGTTTCTATAAAGGGCTTTGGAGGGGAAAAATTTTTGATTTCATTTTGAGGGAGGTTTAAATATACTTACGTAGCAACATTATCTGAAATCGGGGGATTTTGACCATTATCTCTATTCTATGTGTCTGTGCTGAAAAAATATATATTGTTTAAGCATACAGTCGCCATATATATTTCTGAATTTATATAAGTCTGACATTTGTTTAAATTGTTAGAGCAAAATTTAATCCCTTATTTAAAAGTGAAATGTGTCTTTCTTCAAGACTCATGGACTTATTCTGGTAGCTCCGAAGTTGTCCTTGCCAAACAGTATGGATTTGTATGTTCAGTAGTAGCGGAAAAAACCCTATTCTCTATTTCAAACTGCTTCTTCTAAAAGAGCGTCTAAAAAAAAGTCACAAACCGCGCGGTTTAACAGCTAAAACGCCCGGAGTGTACGTGCTTTAGAAGCGGAATTAGGTGGTGCTAACACCACCCCCTGTCTGATTTATGGGTTTTGCTCTTCGAACAAACCCATATTTCCGGCTCTGGATGTAACTCGGAACACCACTCTTGCCCCCCTTTAGGTGGTGTTAAAAATGTGCGAGTTTTTAGAAGCGGTTTGCATAACGGAGCTACGAGAATGGCAGTTGTGGGCAAAAATGTAAATCGGACGCTTTTTTGTCAAACCGATTGGCAGAGCCGGCTTGAAATAAAGCGGGACTCTGTGCCACGGGAGAGAGCGGGCCTCTTACCTGCTCCGGTATCTGTACATCTCAGCGATGTCACTTTATCATGGCAAAGCAAATCTGTTACGTTACATTGTCATGGGAACGTGTCGCCACGGCGTCACTGAGATGAGGCAATGCCTGCAGGGGCTCTGCGCTCTTTCCTGGCAATCAGTTAAACTGTTGTGGGGAATTGCGCAGGGCCTTTAGAAGCGCAGGTCTCTGTGTGATGTCACTGACGGCACCGCCAATTGGATTGTAAGAGCCGGAGTGAAACCGTTTGTAGAAAAGCTGTTTAGACGTGGTTTGGACATGTGAGAAGGGTGTACAGAATAGCAAAGAATGCCAGTCCACTTCTAATGGGCTCTTTAATGTAGCCCTGGTAAGATTTTGGGCTATATATCTCTCTCCTACTGGTGTAAGTCCTGCTAAGGGCAGGCCACCAGTAGTTATCATGGGTTTCCCCCGCTTCAAGCCCTGCCGTGATTGGTGGAGGTAGGCCCCCTGACTCTGTGTGGAAGGCATGAGACACAGGGGAGGGGCCTGCTGACATCATGAGGGGTGGGGCTGACTAAAGTTAGTCTTGCCTGTTCCTGTGAGTGACAAGCAGTTCTGTCCTGGGTTCAGAAGTGTTGGAGTGACTGACCAGAGAGTCATGTTTAGAGTGATACCTGTGCTTGGAGGAGAAGTTAAGGCCCAGTCTGTTTAGAGCTGATAGCACCATAGTGCGGTGGACCAATGCCCCTCACCCTGCTCAGGGGGTGAGGGGGGGAATCTAGCCTCACCCAGAGGGTATAACCTTGGGGTGGATGTCGGGGGTATTGAAGCTCCCTACAGCCCACCCTGCAGGGGTACAGCCTGGAGGAGAAGGAGAGGAGGACAAGACCCTGTACACTGTACCTGAGTGCTGCTGTGTATGAACTGCTGCTGCTATTGCTACTGGAGAATAAAGAGACATTGCTGCTTTTACAAAAGACTTGTGGGTGAGACTGAAATATCTCGCCCTGAAGCAAAGGGCTCTCTGGAAGGATTTCACCATACATCCCTAGGGCTTACCAGAGATGGAGGCGCTGCACCGTTGCTGCTAAAGATGAAGGCATATACCCCAGAAGCCTGTCCCTGTTGTCCCCTATACCATCGTGGGAGACTCAGGCCCTCCTGTTCCTCACAGGTACGCACCACCATAGTACACGTAGCCAGCCCTCACTACACCCTAGGGGTCCAGTCTGCGACCAGTGGAGGGGGGGGGACATGGGTTACATTTGGAGGCGCTGCTGAGATCCAGCACAGGACAGGCTTTCAGCAAAGCAGAGCTGAAAGAGCTAAGTGCACCTTCCATGCTAGTGCTGTAGAGAGTAGGGCATGTATGCATACCAGGGGTAGTCAGGGGAGCGTGGACTCTTGCACAGTGCACCCTGGGTGCCCTAAGAGGGTGATGTAAGATGGGGTGGAGCTATAGCTGTCCTAGTCCCTTGAGGCAGATAGTGTGAGGCAACTGGGGGGGTTAGCCTGTTAACTTGTCCAGGGACCATGGCCCAGGGCCCGCACTATGAGTGGCCAAAAGTAGGAGACGCCCGTACTTAGGGAGATGCCCGGTACACTTGCCAGCACCCACATAAAACACACCACAGAGTACTTGTAGGAACCGTCAGCGATTGCGGTGCACTGAGAGAGAGTTCTGCCTAGCCTGGGGTATGCCACATCATATCAGTGGGCAAAGCAATTCAGAAAGCATGCAGAGAGCATCAGAGAGTGTCAGTGAGAGCAGTCAGTGTCTAGGAACGAGTTATGCACTAGACACTGAGAATAGTGAACTCATACATTTGGAGGGCTCATCAAAGATGGCGGCCGTCACTACATGTGCTCCGCGGAGCAAGAAAGACTTAAAAATGGCGACAGCAGCGCCATCCACGGCCCAGCAGTTAGCAGCCGAACCAAAATGGTGACTCCTGCCAATCCTGGATCGCGCACGTGAAGCGTGCAAAGAGACTGTGAGGGAAATGTGGCGGGAGATGTGCAGGGGTTTGGCGCCAAACCCAGATCCCCTGCAAAAGGAGCGGCGCGAAAGCCGAAAGCCCACCCAGATGTGCTGTGATTGGCCGACAGACAAGGCCACGTCACACTGAGAGAAAGAGTGCCCCTCCTCTTGTTTCCACCAGAGGGAGGGGGCACTGCAAGAGCCAATCGGTTGTCCTCCCCAGAGAAGGGAGGGACAGGAAGTGAAAGCGTGGAACATCACTTTTGTCTGGCATTCAAGGAGAAAGGAGCTGACACATTGAACTGTTCCACCCCTGAGCAAACCATGTCAGAACAAAATATGACCACGTTCCAGTTCCCAGGAGGCTTCCTGGTAGTGGAGCTCGACGGCCGAGAGTACCTCCGGTGCCTGTGCATACACTGCAGGACACACGGACCGGCCCCAAGCGCGAAAGCATGATGCCCTCAATGTGGCACGTTCTACTTGTGGCCTACTGAGCCATGACCCATGATCAAAACCCCTCGGGGTGCCTCTCCGGGAACCCTAACGGAGGTGGCGGAGACAGCGGAGGAGGCTGCCCTGGTTCCCTGCTTCACCGCTGAGGTGGGAACCAAGGCCCAGCCAACTACAGAGCCGAGCGATGTTCCGGCGGAGAAGAGCGCGACCGCAGTGGAGGTACCGGAGCGGGCCCGTTTCGTAACACTAACCACTAGCGGTGCCGCAAAAGACCCAGGTGACTCCCTAGCAGAGGATCCGATCGGGTCATCTTCGGAGGAAGAAGATGGCGTTTCATCGGTGGCGATGCGCCTAGCGGCGAACCACCCCAGCTGTAATAAAGATGGCGGTCCACTTACCGGAGAGAGGGAGCAGACGAGTCCGGAGACCTCCCGACGATGAGCGCTGGTGCGGCCTAGGCCCGTAGAAGTCCCACGGCCGTGGTGACTCCCAGTGCAGCGGAGACAGGATCCGAGATGGCTCCGGAGGAACCAGAGATCATCAGCCGTCAGCGGAGCGGTAAGGAGACTCCACCACCCCCCTACTCCCGCCAGGCGAAGACAGAACCTGCAGAGGGAGAGAGAGTCTCGCGGCATACCTGCCCATCCGCGGACCGGATGCACCACCACCGCCCCTTCCGTTCCTCAACGCACTTCCGGTGCGAGACCACGGAGCGGATGGAGATTCCGCGGGCGCCAGCGACGACGTCACTTCCGGTTCCGGCTGGCATGGAGGCCCGGCGGCTATCTTTGCGGCCAGAGGAGCAGCTATGGTGGCTGCACTTTCCACACTTGACCGCCACAGCGTTCACCGAGGAGCACGAAGCACGCCGGAGAGGGCAAGCAGGAAGGTGCCTATCGGTCGCGGCATTACCCGCTTGCTGGACATTGACACGGACATTGCCGATGCCCCAGTCCCAACCCCTAGCGCCATTGCCCTGGCCACTGCCCCTGCCCCGTCATGAGTCATGTCACTGGGACATAGCAGGGATAAATTAAGCAAGAACCCCAAATACTCCAAAGATTGGAAGGATTGGGAATTAAGTGACGAAGGATCTGATGGGGAGGTACCCTATGAAAATGTGATTCGTGTGTCTAACCCTGAAACCTTTTCTCCTGTGTCTAGAGGGATGGCCCAAGGGTCCCACACTACTACGGAGGCAGGGCCTGTAAACAAAGTGGTCCACAAAATGAACCCCACCATCTACACCGAAACAAGAGGTAGACGCAGAGGCTTGCACTCTACTGAGGCGGTCACGTCCGGTGTGTCCTCGCAAACAGAGTCAGAGACAGGTACTATCCAGTGCAGTGTCAGAAAATGAGCACCGTGACAAGTGGTGGGCACCCCTGTTCACAGGCTACCACAAGGGGATGGACCGTACCAGGTTCCTGTTAATTAGGAACACCATAGTCGACCATTGGTGGGCGGTAGGTGCCTTTACTCCCCAGGAGGTGGCGGATGAGTTAGAGCATAGATACCAGGAGATAGAGCAGAAGAACATCCTTCCCAAGGGGGCTGCCATATTGTACGACGATATTGCCCCAGCGGAGCCTGAGTTTTGGGTACTGCCAAGTAGGGCAGGTAACCGGAAACTAACAAAGTTGAGCCGAGCAGACAGGGCCATAGTGGCTAGGTATAGCCAATCGCATGGCTATGATTTCCCTTATGTGCCCGAGCCCATAATGAGTGAAATAGAGGAGCACAGAGATAGCTGGCTCAGGGAGGCAGTGATGGAATACTTGCGAATGAGGTTCGGGAAGGCAGGCTATCACAATGAGGACAAGATAAGTGATGTAGTCCGGGCCTGGAGTGTGGGGAGATGCATTTACATGCACAGTGTGGTATATCGGCCGGAGTCTGGATCGGTACAGCCATATTATATAACTGTAACAGATTATAATGGGCGGGAAATACATATGCCTGACCCGAGACACTATTATTAGTTGGTCCTCCACGTTGGGAGGAACCGTATGCTGTTGTTTTACGCCATCTGTGGATGTTCTGATGCATAACCCTAACCTACAATGTGTTGTTTCCTAGGTTGTTCACCTGCAGGATGGTGCTGCTAAAGTTAGGTCCAAGTGGGGACCATTGGATTCCACCTGAGGGAGAGCGTAGCCCTGGTAATATTTTGGGCTATATATCTTTCTCCTACTGGTGTAAGTCCTGCTAAGGGCAGGCCGCCAGTAGTTATCATGGGTTTCCCCTGCTTCAAGCCCTGCCGTAATTAGTGGAGGTTGGCCCCCTGGCTCTGTGTGGAAGGCATGAGACACAGGGGAGGGGCCTGCTGACATCATGAGGGGTGGGGCTGACTAAAGTTAGTCTTGCCTGTTCCTATGAGTGACAAGCAGTTCTGTCCTGGGTTCAGAAATGTTGGAGTGACTGACCAGAGAGTCATGTTTAGAGTGATACCTGTGCTAGGAGGAGAAGCTAAGGCCCAGCCTGTTTAGAGCTGATAGCACCATAGTGCGTTGGACCAATGCCCCTCAACCTGCTCAGGGGGTGAGGGGGGGAATCTAGCCTCACCCAGAGGGTATACCCTTGGGGTGGGTGTCGGGGGTATTAAAGCTCCCTACAGCCCACCCTGCAGGGGTACAGCCTGGAGGAGAAGGAGAGGAGGACAAGAGCCTGTACACTGTACCTGAGTGCTGCTGTGTATGAACTGCTGCTGCTATTGCTACTGGAGAATAAAGAGACATTGCTGCTTTTACAAAAGACTTGTGTGTGAGACTGAAATCTCTCGCCCTGAAGCAAACGGTTCTCTGGAAGGATTTCACCCTACATCCTTAGGGCTTACCAGAGATGGAGGCGCTGCACCGTTGCTGCTAAAGATGAAGGCATATACCCCAGAAGCCTGTCCCTGTTGTCCCCTATACCATCGTGGGAGACTCAGGCCCTCCTTTTCCTCACAGGTACGCACCACCATAGTACACATAGCCAGCCCTCACTACACCCTAGGGGTCCAGTCTGCGACCGGGGGGGGGGGGGGGAACATGGGTTACATTAATTTATTTATATGGTGTCTACATCATTTTTATATTTAATTAATGTATGTATGTATGTCTTTATTTGTATAGCGCCATAAAATGTACATAGCGCTTCACAGTAGTAATACATGTCATATAAATAACAAATATAAATAACAGATCATGGGAATAAGTGCTTCAGACATACTGTAAAAGTAACATTAAGGAAGGAGTCCCTGCTCCGAGGAGCTTACAATCTAATTGGTACTGCACCGACACACTTTATTCGAGCAAATACCCGGTATGTACCTGGCAGATACCTGGAATGCGCCGCTCCTCACCTCTGACAAGCCCCGTTGCATTTGCCTTCCCAGCCTGGGTTCATGCCTGGCTGATGGGCGGCTGATTTGTTAAATGATAATGATTAGGATTTAATAGGCTGCAATGCTTCGCGTGTCTACCAGATGGCATAAATTCATGAATTGTAATGCAGTATATATATATATACTGTGCAGTATTGCAGCCAGGGGGAATAAAATGCTTCAATCCCTGCCTAGAAAATAACCCAATATACTCGGGCAGAAAACAGTCACAAACCTCAATACACCCGGGTATACCCGAATTCGTGGGACTAGCCGAGCTCGAATAAAGTGTGTCGCCAGTGTAGGTAGGGAGAACGTACAGAGACAGTAGGAGGGAATACTAGTAAGTGCGTCTGCAGGGGGCCAAGCTTTGTGTCATGTGTCCATGATTATCCAGTGCTACTCATATGCTTCTTTAAGCAGATGTGTCTTAAGGTGGGTCCTAAAGGTGGATAGCGAGGGGGCTAGTCGGGTATTGAGGGGAAGGGCATTCCAGAGGTGTGGGGCAGAAAGTGAGAAAGGTTTAAGGCGGGAGAGAGCTTTAGATACAAAGGGGGTAGAAAGAAGACATCCTTGAGAAGAACGCAAGAGTCGTGATGGTGCATAGCGAGAAATTAGGGCTGAGATGTAATGAGGGGCAGAAGAATGTAAAGCTTTAAAAGTGAGCAGTAGAATTGAGTGTGAGATACGCGATTTAATCGGAAGCCAGGAGAGGGATTTCAGCAGGGGAGACGCTGAGACAGATTTAGGAAAGAGTAGAGTGATTCTGACAGCAGTGTTTAGGATAGATTGTAGGGGAGACAGGTGAGAGGTAGGAAGGCCGGACAGCAGGAGGTTGCAGTAATCGAGACGTGAGAGAATGAGGGCCTGAGTCAGAGTTTTGGCAGATGAGTAACAGAGGAAAGGGCGTATCTTTGTGATATTGCGGAGGAAAAAGCAACAAGTTTTAGAAACGTTTTGAATATGAGAGGAGAATGAGAGAAAGGAATCAAGTGTGACCCCTAGGCAGCGTGCTTGGGCTACTGGGTGAATGATCGTATTTCCAATAGCAATGTGGAAGGATGTAGTAGGGCCAGGTTTGGGAGGTAGTATAAGGAGCTCTGTTTTTGCCATGTTAAGTTTCAGTCGGCGGATGGCCATCCAGGATGATATTCCAGAGAGGCATTCAGAAACTTTGGTCTGTATAGCAGGTGTAAGGTCAGGGGTTGAAAGGTAAATTTGTGTGTCGTCAGCATAGAGGTGATATTTAAACCCAAAAGATGTGATTAATGTGTGTAATGTTTTAGATTGTAATATCCCCCTGCATTTATCAGTATTTTTTTTTATATATTCCTATTACAATCAAAATTATTTTCTGAATGCAATTGTATTTCTAATTTACCCCATTATGAGGAGAGATGTGGAAGAAATGCAGACGAGTTAAAAAGTGCAGCAAACAAAAAAACCTTAAGTTGAAAGGTCTGAAGTTAATAAATAGTCCACAGGGTGGCAGTGTTTCTTTATAAAACAAATTCATGTGGGAATGAAGTTACATAAAATCACTAGAAAGCCATAATAACACAAGAGATTATTTGTGCAACACCAGGTTTAAGCGAACAGCCACCAGACACTTTTCTTGGCTGTTAAGGTGCCTGATAATGATAAGAACATATATTAGAAAGTGGAAGTATGCTAGCAAGGCCCACAGCGAAAAGAAAATAGGTTACATCAGGGGTGCTCAAACCCAGTCCTCAAGTGTCCCCTCCCCTCTGAACAGGTCAGGTTTTCATGCTATCCCTGCATCAGCACAGGTGGCTCAATCAGAGGGTCGGGTACTGATTGAGCCACCTGTGTTGAAGCTGGGATATCCTGAAAGAGAACCCTAACCCCCTTGCTGTTTGAGGGGGGGTGTGTTGCAGCCTTTGTAGAGGTGATATTGATAAACAAAAATCATATGAGTACGCATGAAATATATATATTTTTTATTAATGTAGCCGTGTCCCCCTGCCCCCCTCCCCCCTTACTTCCGATGCGGGTGCGGGGAAGGGGGAGGCTGTAGGGAGATGTCGGGTGCCGCCGGAATGGCAGGCGGACCCGGCACAGGAGAATGCGGTTGCGAGCAGGTTGAGGGAGCTCCGTTGCACTGGAGTCTCCGTGGCGCATTCGGCTAGCGGGGGCCGCCATGACAGAAAGGCGCGTATGTGCAGAAGGATCCCGACTCCCCGGTGGAGAGCAGGAAGCTCGCGCATACGAAGGGGACTCTGAAGAGAGACGGCCATGTTGTATATAGCTACACAGGGGAACTACATATCCCAGAATCCCATGGGGCCGCCAGATCAGGTGGCGCAGCTCAGCCAATAGGGCTGCCAGGATTCCCCTGCAACAGTTGCTAATTTTGCATGCTTAGAGTGTGAGAAGTTCAGTTGGAGCCAGGACAGACAAGGGGAAGGTAGGGTCTGAGTGTCAGAGGCACTCAAACTAGGCCAGAGAATCCCTGAGGTCCCAGATAGACCCCAATCACATGTAGCTTGTGGCTGCTTCAGGGAAGGCCCCTTAGATAGGGATGCTTTCCCATTTTACTTTAGTGTCAGGGACACAAGGAAGACACTGTGCGGTGATTGCGACCTGTGCCCTCACACTAAAAAGGCCTTTGGTACAGAATCTACTTGATACCTGACCCTGATTCTCCACTTGATTATTTACAAACAGAGTTCTTAAAACTCTGTGATATCCATGCTACACTACCTAGAATAAGATTATAAGGGGGGGGAGGGATGCAACCTTAACCTTCTGTGGGTTACAACTGACCTTATTGCTCTTTTTGATTTCAGGGATGGGTTGTGGAAAAGCTACAAAGTAACTGGCACTACCAAGGATCTCAATCACTACACATGCCTGCGGAATATACGCACAAGGCAAACAAGACATACTAAAGCCCAATATTACTCTGACAATCTACAGAAAACTTCAAATCCAGCAAACTTCTGGAAGGTCATCAGCAATATATAAACACTCATACATGCCTGTTACCTTTCTATATTTGTGAGTGCAATATTTGCAGATTTTAACCTTTTTTATAAATTAAATTGTCCATACAATATTTCACTAGGAGGGTGCGCTTTCTTTTTTCCTTTCCCACATTCATGCAGGGAGTGGTTTACCCCGTGAAGAAAGCAGCCTAAATCTCCAAAGGAATATTGTGTTTTTTATTTTCTGTTTATTGTATGGACTTATAACATTATATGGACAGTAGTGTCGTTTTATCTTTTAGCCATATTCATTCATCTTTAATTCTCCCCATTTAGAACTGCGGTCTTAATGTTACATATTAGGACTATCAATTTATTTGAGTACTAATATTGATACCCCCTATCAGTATTGTAAGAGCGCTGTCCTTAATTTTGTATAACAATATATTCCAGCCTTCTAGCCATCAACAACCATGTAATATCATTAAGGATGATATTACTATGACAAATCCTACTGACATTACAAATGTATTCAATGAATACTTTGTGTCGTGTGCTACTTGCCAATTAGAAAAGCGTATCCCAAACTATAAACATGAACCTCACTCTGTGAGTACCTCTATTGCTCCACCCTCTAACACTGCCCACAATTTTCAATTTGTTCCAGTATCTGAAGAATTTATTACACAAGCGCTCATCAAATTTAAACTAAGCAGCCAATATGGACCCGGCCTACTGTAATCAAAGTTCCTACATCTCGGTGCCCCAGCCATTGCCATAGCACTTGCTTCCCTAATCAACTCTATCCTGTCTACAGGCCATATCCCTAAGACCTGGAAAACTGCCAGAGTTGTCTCAATCTTCAAAGTGGAGACAAAAAAACTGTTTCCAAATACAGACCAATCTCTCTTCTCCCAATACTATCTAAAGTCATAGAAACATTTGTAGACTCCCAATTAAGAGATTAGTATACCAAAACAAATGTTGTTAGCCAATTCCAACCTGGCTTTTACCCCAAAAACTCCACAGTAACTACCCTTCTAAAAGATTGGTGAGACCAAGCAGAAAAGAACTCAGCTAGAGTAGCACTCTGTTACCCAAGTGTGAAATATGGTTGAAAGTAAAAATACTCTTTATTGATATCTGTAGTTAAAATATAATGTGTATAAACGAACAGACTAACAAAGTGTGAAAGGACTACCTAAGCCTATTTAGAGGTAGATATAGAGACTAAAGTATGATAATGGTGTAAGAACAGTGTTGGGGTGGATTGAATAACCGATTTGTGTCCAGAGTTCGGTTAATTGATATAGATCCCCACCCTGTTTGGATGCAATATTTAATTGCTTAATGAGCATAATTGAATCATGCAGTCATCACAAATGCTTGCCAGGAAATAAGATACAAATCTCTCTTTAAATCTACTACTATTATTATAGTAGGTATATTCATAAGGATACCTCTGAACTATAGGTTAAGTCCTTCACTTAGTATACATATAGTTAAAATATCTGTGATAGGGTTGCAGCTCCTTTCCTTCCCCCCCCCCCCCCCCACCATCCCCGTTAGGTACTCGGCCTTGTGTAAGCGTGGGTACACAAAGGTATCTTTGATAACTACTCCAGCTTGTCCCAGAAGGAGGAGAAGGGGTATGTATGATATTAATGTTAATAATAAAATACTTACACGGCCCTGTGTAAGTAAAGATATGGTATAAGGGTCTGTGGGGTTCAGCTTAACCCTTCCAGGATGCAGACCAAAATCAAGGCACCAAACTGTGTTCTTTAAATACGAACTGCAGTCAAAGCTCCTCCTTTAGGTGCTTGGAGTTAGGCAGTCCTTTTCATTCTCCCCGATCCAGCAGTTCAGGGGGTGAGTGAGGCACAGTGTCAGTATAGAGTTTCAATATGAACATTTATTAGATAAAAACAGCTGCACAAATAAACACATGGATAACATGTGCAGCCTTTGCTCTTAAGCAGAAATGCTTTTAAGTAGAAATCTTTCAAGTAGTATGCAAGTTTAAAAAAGGAAGTTGGAACCATTGATCTGCTTCTCATCTCATCTCATCTCTTGTCTTTTCTCAGGTAAAAACATCTCAAATTGTCTGTGTGTCCTGCAATCCTCATACCCTGCTGTCTATTTAGCTCATTTTAGTTCAATTTAGGTAAAAACATCTCAAATTGTCTGTGTGTCCTGCAATCCTCATACCCTGCTGTCTATTTAGCTCATTTTAGTTCAATTTAGGTAAAAACATCTCAAATTGTCTGTGTGTCCTGCAATCCTCATACCCTGCTGTCTATTTAGCTCATTTTAGTTCAATTTAGGTAAAAACATCTCAAATTGTCTGTGTGTCCTGCAATCCTCATACCCTGCTGTCTATTTAGCTCATTTTAGTTCAATTTAGGTAAAAACATCTCAAATTGTCTGTGTGGAAATCATCCCCCTATTGCCTTAATTTAATTCATCTTTCACACTTGTGCAAGACAACACCAACCTTTGAAAAACAATTTGGTTTAACTACCCTCACATGTGCTAATTAAGTTTGTTGTACCAACCAGGTGACTTTCTAAATGTATATAAGTAAGTAGAAATCTTTCAAGTAGTATGCAAGTTTAAAAAAGGAAGTTCAAAAAGAAGTGGAAAAAGTAGACACAATCTACTGCTGATTCCTGCATTTGAACTACGCTGGAAAGGAGGTTATCATCCCACACTGCACATCTCAACACATTACTATTGCTGTGATGCCACCTTTACTTTTTATATTTACTGTAACCTCACTTATTCTCAAATTATGCACTTCCTTCCACCAGCCTCATCATGTCTCTAACTCTATTCATATTTCGCCATCTCTCCTTACTTCACCACTTCTCAGTTCACATGAACTCCTCTCTTACCTGCGCCCTCTGTCACCACACAGTTATGCCGCCTGCACTAAAACACACCCCTACAAATCATCCTCTCACATTCTCTTTCTGTCCATGCTTCTCCTCCTTGCTTCTGGGGATATCTCTCCCAATCCTGGTCCCTGCCTTATTTCTACTTGCTCTCGTCCTCGCCTTCCACATGCAACTTCTACTCCTTCTGGTGTCAACCCCTCTAACCTCATACCCATCCCTTGTCACCCTCCCTCCTCTCTCCCTTTCTCCTGTGCCCTTTGGAATGCTCGCTCCCTCTCTAACAAGTTCCTCTCTGTGCATGACTTCTTTCTCTCTCACTCCCTGCTTCTCTTTGCTATAACTGAGACCTGGCTCACTCAGTCTGACTCAGCTCTGGAAGCTGCCCTCTCCTATGGTGGCCTTTCCTTCTCCCACACTCCACGCCCTGGTGGCAGGGGTGGAGGCGTGGGGCTCCTGCTCTCCTCTCTCTGCCGTTACAGAACAGTTTCTATTCCCCCCTCTCTTGCTTTTCCCTCCTTCGAGGCTCACACAGTCCAGATCTTCTCTCCTCTCCCGGTCCATGTGGCGGTCATCTATCGCCTACCTTCCTCTACTCATCCCCCTTCTGCCTTTCTCTCTCACTTTGAATCCTGGCTCTCTTTCTTTCTCTCCTCAGACTCCCCTGTTCTTCTCCTTGGGGACTTCAACTGCCACATTGATGACCCCTCTCTCCCTTGGGCTTCCCGCTTTCTTTCTCTAACCTCTTCTTTTGGCCTTCAACAGTGGACTGCAGCCAGCACCCACAAGGATGGCCACTACTTAGACCTGGTTTTCACTAAAAACTTCTCTCTCTCCGACTTCTCCATTTCCCCTTTTCCTCTCTCCGACCATCACCTCATCTCATTTTCTCTCTCTCGCTTCTCTCCATCTCCATCTCCATCTCGCCCTCGTTTTTGCAGAAACCTGCGCTCTATTAACCTACCAGCTCTTGATTCCACTTTACGCTCCTCCCTCTCCTCTCTCAGTTCTGCTTCAGACCCTGACAACCTGGTCAGGAACTACAACTCTGCCTTATCTTCCTCTCTTGATCTTCATGCCCCACTTTCTCTCTGCCGTCCTCGCCCTTCTAACCCCAGACCCTGGCTAAACTCCCACACACGCATGCTGCGTTCCTCCACTCGTTCCTCTGAACGCCTCTGGAGGAAATCTCATACGCTCGCAGACTTCATTCACTACAAATTTATGCTATCCTGTTTCAACTCTGCCCTCTTTCAGGCTAAACAAACCTACTTTTCATCACTAATCAACACACACAAGTCTAACCCACGTCGTCTCTTTTCTGTCTTTGACTCTCTACTCAGACCACCCTCAGCTGCCTCCTCTTCTTCCTCCATCTCACCTCAGGACTTTGCTGACTTTTTTAAAAATAAGGTGGAGTCCATACGGCAGAACATCCCATCTGTTGCCTCCTCCCATCCCACAATGCTTCCCAACTCTCCTCCTGTCTTTCTTGACTCTCTTTCTGCTATCTCGGAGGAGGATTTATCACTGCTGATCTCCTCTTCTCCCTCTACCACTTGCCCTCTTGATCCCATTCCCTCCCATCTCCTAAAACCTCTTGCTCCTTCTATAATCCCTATGCTCACACAGATCTTTAACTCTTCCCTCTACTCTGGTACCTTTCCTTCATCCTTCAAGCATGCAACCGTTATACCATTACTCAAAAACAGCAAGCTTGACCCTACCTGTCCTTCTAACTATCGACCTGTCTCCCTCCTGCCTTTTGCCTCCAAACTCCTTGAACGTCTTGTATTCTCTCGATTGCTACACTTTCTCAACACCTATTCTGTACTAGACCCTTCTACAATCTGGCTTCCGCACTTCTCACTCTACTGAAACAGCCCTCACTAAAATAACTGACGACCTCCACGCTGCCAAAGACAGAGGTCATTACACTCTGCTCATATTACTCGAACTCTCTGCAGCATTCGACACCGTGGACCACCCTCTTCTCCTTCACATTCTCCATACTCTTGGTATTCGGAACAAAGCTTTATCCTGGATCTCCTCTTACCTCTCCCATCGTACCTTCAGTGTCTCTTTTGCTAACACCTCCTCCTCCTCTATTGATCTCTCTGTGGGGGTACCCCAGGGCTCTGTCCTGGGACCCCTTCTCTTTTCTCTCTACACACTCTCTCTAGGTGACCTAATCACATCTTTTGGGTTTAAATATCACCTCTATGCTGACGACACACAAATTTACCTTTCAACCCCTGACCTTACACCTGCTATACAGACCAAAGTTTCTGAATGCCTCTCTGGAATATCATCCTGGATGGCCATCCGCCGACTGAAACTTAACATGGCCAAAACAGAGCTCCTTATACTACCTCCCAAACCTGGCCCTACTACATCCTTCCACATTGCTATTGGAAATACGATCATTCACCCAGTAGCCCAAGCACGCTGCCTAGGGGTCACACTTGATTCCTCTCTCTCATTCTCCTCTCATATTCAAAACGTTTCTAAAACTTGTCGCTTTTTCCTCCGCAATATCACAAAGATACGCCCTTTCCTCTGTTACTCAACTGCCAAAACTCTGACTCAGGCCCTCATTCTCTCACGTCTCGATTACTGCAACCTCCTGCTGTCCGGCCTTCCTACCTCTCACCTGTCTCCCCTACAATCTATCCTAAACACTGCTGTCAGAATCACTCTACTCTTTCCTAAATCTGTCTCAGCGTCTCCCCTGCTGAAATCCCTCTCCTGGCTTCCGATTAAATCGCGTATCTCACACTCAATTCTACTGCTCACTTTTAAAGCTTTACATTCTTCTGCCCCTCATTACATCTCAGCCCTAATTTCTCGCTATGCACCATCACGACTCTTGCGTTCTTCTCAAGGAAGTCTTCTTACTACCCCCTTTGTATCTAAAGCTCTCTCCCGCCTTAAACCTTTCTCACTTTCTGCCCCACACCTCTGGAATGCCCTTCCCCTCAATACCCGACTAGCCCCCTCGCTATCCACCTTTAAGACCCACCTTAAGACACATCTGCTTAAAGAAGCATATGAGTAGCACTGGATAATCATGGACACATGACACAAAGCTTGGCCCCCTGCAGACGCACTTACTAGTATTCCCTCCTACTGTCTCTGTACGTTCTCCCTACCTACCAATTAGATTGTAAGCTCCTCGGAGCAGGGACTCCTTCCTTAATGTTACTTTTACAGTATGTCTGAAGCACTTATTCCCATGATCTGTTATTTATATTTGTTATTTATATGACATGTATTACTACTGTGAAGCGCTATGTACATTTTATGGCGCTATACAAATAAAGACATACATACATACATACATACATAACACTCACATAAAATAGTCTTTAGGCTCTTAGCCGTGTTTCAGTGAAACTTTCAAGCCACAGGGGCTGCTCAACTCCGCATCCGGAGTGCAGGGAGATGACGCGCCTCTGCTCGGGAGCAAGTTGTGGCTGTCAGAGTGTTCACTGTCTACGGAAGCCTCGACTGATCAAAAACAGGTACAGTTGGAGCAATGCGTTTCGTCGTGAACACGACTTCCTCATGCTTTTAAATTGTGGTTGGAGGGGTCCCATCAGTATATATAGACCCTCAGAGATGATTAATGACATAATTGAAGGGGGCTGTCCCCAGAGGCACAACTTTAAAGCTGAAAGTGGGTCCAGCCACTCCTACTGTTTGAGTATCTGTACTCGATATGGGTAGCTGTACCTCTATACAGGAAGCATTTCATAACATCCTTTGTATTTATACAATTTACACAGTGGTAATAATACAAAATTTAGAAAGTCAAAAAATAATAAAAAATACCATGAAATTCATCATTCCTATTTCTAAGTGTGATTATTTGGCCATTTCTAGTTTATAGGCTCAACCAAAAAACAAATGTTCCCTTTACACACTCTCATTGTAAAATTTGTACAAAAAATATTTTTATTTAAAACCTTTAAAATTAATTTATCACATGAATTTAAACATATGTATTTAAAATCTTAAAAAACAGTTAAAAAATACTACTTTATTCAATTTAAGTCAAACTTATTATAAGCTAAAAACAAATTTAAACTTGCATAGATTTATCATATTCGCAGATTAGCTGAAAAGTTAATATTTGGGAAATGGGAGAAGAAAATAAAAAGAGTAGTTCAGTCATATTTTGTGTAAGAGTATATATCTGGATCGGGGAGAATGAAAAGGACTGCCTAACTCCAAGCACCTAAAGGAGGAGCTTTGACTGCAGTTCTTATTTAAAGAACACAGTTTGGTGCCTTGATTTTGGTCTGCATCCTGGAAGGGTTAAGCAGAACCCCACAGACCCTTATACCACATCTTTACTTACAGAGGGCCGTGTAAGTATTTTATTATTAACATTAATATCATACATACCCCTTCTCCTCCTCCTGGGACAAGCTGGAGTAGTTATCAAAGATAGCTTTGTGTACCCACGCTTACACAAGGCCGTGTAAGTTTATTAATATTATCACCACCATCATCATCCCTTATTAGGGGTGTTTACCTCTATTATTTGTGACCATTTGCGAGTTTTGTGCCCTGAATTTATTTAACCCCTGGCTCCCCTGTTTTTTCTGTTTTTATGTATCTTGAGGGATTTGGATGATCCCTATACCGGGTTGAAGCAGAAGGGATCGAAGGTTATCTTTGGCTATTTTCGGAGATAACCTACTGGAGGTATTAATTATCTTTTATTATACCATTCTTTTATCTCTGTTTCGTAACTTGGGGTAAGCGCCTAGTGTTTTTGTTCTTTCCTGTATACCACATCCCTGCTGTTGGCTGCTACCCTATAGTCTTCACGTTCTAGATTTAAAACATGTCAGATATGGAGGTGGTTGAAGATTTAACTACCCCCATAGAGAACTCACCAGATACCATTGCACCGAGTGTGTTTGAAAAAAGAGCACTACGGAGCAATGATATGGAAAGTAAACTGAGCATTAAGGAGGAAGTCAACATCACAGACACCGTTAAGTCAGAGTTTGAAAAGCTAGACAAAGCAATGAAGAAGGAACTACGTATCCTCCTAGATCGATCCTATCTAGAGGAATACCTTAGAGTCTCTAGAATTCCAAGAGGGTTTAGGGTTTCCAAACCTGCCTCTTTTGATTTAGTTGAAATAGAATATAGCTGCATGTGGGAAAAAATCCTGGACACATGCAGCATAGATCTTATGAATTTACTGATATCTCATCATAATATCACACTACAGAATCTAGATTTAGATATTAATCAAATTAAAACCATTCTAGAACCCCTCATGCATTGCCCTTCGTTTAAATCGTTGAATAAGAAATTATCAGATGAATTAGACGTTTTAGAGAGGAATATCCTCATGAATAAGAATAAGAAATTCATGAGGGATGAGGAAGATTACAGGGATGGTAAACAAAGGAAATGGGATAAATCTTCGACAAGGGACCAGGTAAAGAGGGATAGGAGCAATTCAGCAGTGGGGAGAGAGAGAAATACATCTATTAACCCACCAAGAGGTAAGAAAAGTCCGATTAAAACTAATTATATCCCCGCGTCAAAAAAAACAGAGGTGGAAGGGATTAAGAGCAATGTGACTGAGAGGGAATCCAAACCACAACAGAAACCTAAAGAGAAAGGTAGGGATAACCATCCCAGCACTAGTTTGCAATCAGACAATTTCACAAGATATGATAGAGGCCATGCAAGAGAGGCGGAGCAGAGATACCCCAATTATTCACAAACTAGAGGGGGGGACCCACATTACCGTACGAGGGATTATAGATATCCCAGGAGTGACTGGCGGGACAGGCGGGAGAACTCACCTAAAAGGGAACGTTCCCCAAGGAGGGACAGATCCCCAAGGAGGGATAGATCATCTATGAGATCGAGGGAGGAAAGATCAAGGGAGAGATATGGGGATAGAAGAGAGAGGAGAGATTATAGGGACAGAAGGAGCGATTATATCGCACCAAAAAGCCCTATCTGGGAACGTGTAGACAGATCTAGGACAGGCATTTCTTTTTTAGACCAGGTACCTCAGTCTCCAACGACGTTAAAAAACAATTTTCCAGCCTGGACGACCCGGGGGTCTCCGGGAACATAGAGGGGAAGGGAAAAAAAAGAAAATTACATTTTTTCTACAAAACAATTCATCAATTGTAAAATGACTTTTGTGGTATACCTACTTGAGTGCCCATGTGGACTCCAGTATGTGGGCCGGACTACAAGAAGCTTGCGGGTCCGCATACTGGAACACATAGGGAACATTAGGAGAGGCCTGTTATCTCATAGTGTATCCATGCACTTTAACCAAAAACATGGAGGAGACACCACGGGATTAATATACTGCACCTACACACTTTATTCGAGCAAATGCCCAGTTTGTACCTGGCAGATACCTGGAATCCGCCGCTGCTCACCTCTTGCATGCTTCGTTGCGTTTGCCTTCCAAGCCACGGTTCATGCCTGGCTGACGGGGGCCTGATCTGTTAAATGATAATGAGAAGGATTTACTAGGCTGCAATGCTTCGCGTGTCCACCAGATGGCATAAACTCATGACTTGTAAAGCGCAGAATCAGTAATGTGTGGGCTTGCAGTTGTTTCGTTTAAAAAATATACTGTACCACAGTGTGCCATTGTACAGTAACTTGGCCTTGGCCTTGAGACTGAAGGAAGAGTTGCAAAAATGTATCAACTTAGGCTTTACATACTGTATTAAATAAAGACAAAGACCTGTTTCAGTTACAGTACACTATTCTCCAGAGACTCACCATGAGTGTCCAAGTGCAGCAGCCCGTGTTCCAAAAACCTGACAGAAGTTATGCTTATTTGATATGGGCTGCTATTAATGCAACAGAGGATAAGATTGCAACAGTTGTTCAAATTTATCAGTATTTTATCGAAAACTATGACTTTTACAAATTTTCGCCAACTCCTCATTTGTGGAAGCGTGCAATAAGGAAAAGGTTATGTAGGGACCCCTGTTTTCACCGTATTGAGCCCCAATTTGTTGGAGGGTATTGGTGTGTGTCACAGGGTTTTTCCCGTATCTATGATCATGGAGGCGGCAAAAGGCGAAGGGTCGTGTTAAAACCAACTAAGAAGCGACAGTCCCTGCCAAGCAATGCACCAGCACCAGCACCGGCTTCCAATGACGGTCCCACTGTCAGTGACAACCCTGAGACAGAGTCGGATTTCGCGGCCAGTTTTGATGAAGCTTGCATGTACCTAAGCGATTTCCCGCCTCACCTGCTAACTACAGGTGGGCTAGTCCCGCTGCTAACTATCGACGTGGGTGATGAAGAAAGCTGTACTGGCAGTGGACCGGCGCCGGCGCAAGCTGAATGGGAAATAGTATGGTGAGTACTGTATTGTTGCCGTATTATTTTGGTGGGGCTGGCTGGGTACTTCTTTAGGGGGCTGACCATTACTGTACATTAAAACTTTTCATTTTGTTTTTCCTCAGAAAAGAAAATGGCTAATGGGGGGATTTCGATGGATAATATTGTGCTGTACTGTATGCTGATGTTTTCCGGCCGAACAGTATACTGTGTAATAAACCCGAATAAATAAAACTATGCATTTATTCTACAGTACATGTTCAGTAAATTACTGCACATACTGGGGGCGAGATGTGTTTGCAGCAGAGAGAGATCCGCTTCTCTCTCTGCGCAAACATCGGCACATTAAAAATTATTTGAAATACATTTTTATTGATAGTGTACATGTGCAGGGGGTCTCCGGAGCTGAATCGCGTTGGTTTTAGGTCTGGGGACCCCCTGGTCCCCGAGATACAGGCCCCTTTAGGGGGTGCCGGTATCCCTCTGCTTGGTTTAAAGGGCCCGATCACGTGATCGCGGCCTGTAAACCAAGCAGAGCAGAGGGATCCTGGCACCCCCTAAAGGGGCCTGTATCTCGGGGGGCAGGGGGTCCCCAGACCTGAAACCTGTGCGCTTCTGCTCTGGAGACCCTCTGCACATGTACAGTATCAATAAAACACATACAATATACAGTATAAATAAACACTCGTTCTTTACGTTAGCGGCTACTGCACCGACACACTTTATTCGAGAAAATACCCTGTATGTACCTGGCAGATACCTGGAATGCGCCGCTCCTCACCTCTGACAAGCCCCGTTGTGTTTGCCTTCCCAGCCTGGGTTCATGCCTGGCTGACGGGCGGCTGATCTGTTAAATGATAATGATTAGGATTTAATAGGCTGCAATGCTTCGCGTGTCTACCAGATGGCATAAATTCATGAATTGTAATGCAGTATATATATATATATATTGTGCAGTATTGCAGCCAGCGGGAATAAAATGCTTCAATCCCTGCCTGGAAAATAACCCAATGCACTCGGGCAGAAAACAGTCACAAACCTCAATACACCCGGGTATACCCGAATTCGTGGGACTAGCCGAGCTCGAATAAAGTGTGTCGCCAGTGTATGCGCTATGGTAAAGAAGCATCATTTCTGTATTTTAATAATATTGTACAGTTAGGACTTCCTGTGACGTCACGAGGAATGGCTGCCTGAGAGACTTGCTCCAGGGCCCCTCCAACGAATAACCTTTAAATCAGCATTTAAATAAACAAATCCCCCCCCAAACCTTACACCCCAGAACCCCAAAGACTAGCGGCACACAGGACTCATCTTTTCATGCGATTTGGAGTGGGCTTGCCGGCGCTCTGGGAGGCCTCCTGGGAGCCCTGACCCCCGGTGGAAGTCTCCCCCTGCCCCACACACAAAACCGGAGGAGCCGTCGGGAGAAGCGGAGCGGGAGGTAGGAGGGGCGGTGGAGCTAAGCTCCGGGTGTCTGCCTCCCAAAGCCCCTCGAGGAAGCCTGAGCAGCATCACTCCGCTGCGGTCCCTGCGTGCCCCCCCCCCCCCCCCGAGACAAGTAATCAATAAATTTACCTCCATACCCCATCAGGCGATCCCAGCAGGGGAGAGCACTGGGAGAGTACCCTCATACTGAAGGTGCTCCTGGTCCCACCACGTGGTTGCAGAGGAGGAAGCAGCCATCTTAAAGGAACATCTCCCCTTAAAGGGGTACACGGCTGCCTGTCCCAACTGCCAAGAATTTGGCCCTACTGCCTGAGCCTCAGAGTGCCACAACCCACCATCCTCCGTGAGTGGACGGGTAAAAGGAGAGCTCCCGACACCCTCCCCAGAACGCTATTAGAACAGCACTCCAAACCGAACGAATTTCCCCCAAAAGTGTCTAACAGCCTCCCTAAGGTACCCAGGCATGACGGGGAGGAACCAAAGGAAATCGCAGAACCCCATAACTAAGTTCTTCCACCCAGCACAGAGACAGATGGAGCTGGCAGCAAGCATCCAAGATGGCGACGAAGAACACGAGGACGCCGCGGAGGCGGCCGATATGCCCCAGCACAGTCCTGCACAACAGCAAGAGCTCAACCCGGCTTTCTTTGAAGCCCTACTCCTCAGAATGCGGAAAGGTTTCACTCAAGACCTCGAGAAGGTTTTAAGGGACATTAGAGAGGATGTGAATAAATTGAACTCACGGGCAGACGAAGTGGAGGCGAAAATGGCAACGATAGCAGATTCCCACTCAAACTTGGAGGATGACATGGCGCGAATGGGCCACGAAATTGCCGAGCTAAAATCCACCATTGAAGATCACGAAAATAGGGACCGCAGGCAGAACCTGCGGTTCAGAGGTATCCCCGAGACGGTCCCCCCAGAATCACTACCAATTTACCTCAAAAACGTCTTCTTAAAGCTGGTACCTGACCTCACAGAACACGAGCTCCAACTCGACAGGGCGCACAGAGCCCTTGGCCCTAAATCGCCAGACCCAAAGCGCCCAAGGGATGTCATTATGAAGTTCCACACATACACGGCGAAAGAAAAGATCTCTGCAGCTGCGAGAAGGGATGGCGGCATCAAAACGGATACTTACACGATTCAAGTATTCAACGACCTCTCCAGATGGACCGTCCTGAAAAGACAAGGGATGAAACCCCTCACGACAATTCTCAGGGACCGCGGAATCCCCTACCGCTGGGGCTTCCCCTTCAAGCTCGTTGTCCCGAGGAACGGGCGGTTCTTCACCATCACCGATCCTGACGTCATCAAGGAGTTCCTCGAGGCGATAGGAGTCCCCAGCCGAAGAGACGGGGAGAGAGAGAGAAGCCCCCCCAGAGCACTACGAGCAGACCCGGCGGAAACACCAAGAGCATCGGAACGAATCGCCAGCCAAAAGACCCAGGGAGCAACAAAACCTGCCTCGCAAGAACAAGATGGCTAACCCGCGTGCTTCAACCAAACCTCCACACCACACTGACCTCTCGCCCCACTTGGTCTATCCCTCCAGCACTACCCTCTCTCAACCCTCCCTACCACAAGCACCGGGAATTTCCCCCATCCCCCTCCCCCCTAGAACCCAGTCCCCCCCCGCCCCCCCCCCTCCACTCTTCCCCCCCCCCAAGTCTCCCCTTCCCCCCACTCCCTATTGCCCTCCCCCCCACCCCTCACTCCCCCCCCACCCCCCACTCCCCCCCCTCCCCTATCCTTACCTTGTCCGCCCCAAGCCGAGCCGTACGGAGCCCCACCACAAGCCAGCAGATGACGGGCCTATCTCAGCTGAGATTGCAAAGTAGATTCATCCGCTAACGTGCCCACCATGGGCCGGGGAGAAGTCGCTAACGTCATCAGCTCCGAGGAACGAGTCCCAAGATCAGGACGGCAAGGCCCGCACGTGCGCAATGGCGCAATTCCACCGAGGGGGGGAAAAAAGGAGGGGGAAAAAAAACTCCCCCCCTCATACTATTTCTCCCCCCGGGCCATTCATCCCGAAAGCCAGGAGACTCAGCACCGAGGCGCCGCCCCCCTGAACTCCTTTTGGGCTAGGGAATCCTCCCCCTCTCCTCCCTCCCAAGCTGAAACCACCAAGAGACAGGTCGTATGAAAATAACACCCTCACCTCCTCCCCCCCACTCCCCCCCCCGACAACCCCTAAAGGTACCGTGGATGTTCACCCAAGCACCCCTCCCCCCACCCTGTCCCCCCCCCGATACACCTGGGACCCTAGAACTGCTGAGGCCCCGATCAATGGCAAGAACTCAATTAACCCCTCATGGGGTCGCGAACTGCCGCATATAGGAGATGCCCTAACAACGTTATATGCAAATCCAAATGTGTGACCAGATGTCTCCCCTTGCCCCCCCCCCCCCGCCCCCTGAAAGAACAGAATTCGCAACCAATATAATGCCTAGTAATGGGCGACAAAGACCCACAGTTGGTTAAAGAATGAGTAATAAACACTCATAACAAGGGTTTACAGCACTCACAAACGGCCAAAAAGATTTCCCATAAGTTGAAAAATTTACCTATGCCTAGAGAGATAAGCCAGCTCCCCCCCCACCTACCCCCCTTCCTTGCCTTTCCCCCCCCTCCTACTCCCCCCGGTTCCCCTATCAGGATAAGCATTCAGAGCAACGGGCTCTTAAATACAGCATATGCACACCCACACCCGGTCAAAATGTATTTCTCAAATATTGTGAGATTGAAGTTCCTCTCTGACAAAAAAAGAGAAATAACGAGGGAATGAGAGTCTGGAGATAAACATGGTTGTGATTTTCCTTTCTGCGCTTACCTGTGTCTAGAAATGTAACCCAGTAGTCTGTATAGTGCACTGCAGTGAAATGTGTAGATGAAATGGAACAGGTCATTAAACCCCAAGCTCTCTCCTCCCCCCCTCCAACCCCTCCCCCCCTACCCCCCACCACCCCCCACCCAGCCCGCCTACTCCACAACCTCTCCCCCCTCCCTTCTCCCCTTCCCCCCCCCCACACTCCTCCTCTTCCCCCCTACCCCCATCACCCCCCACCCAGCCAGCCTACTTCACAGCCTTTCCCCCCTCCCTCCACTCCCCCCCCTACCCCACCCCCTCCCCTCCCCCCCCTATCCCCCCCTCCCCCCCTAGCCCCCCCCTTCCCCACCCCCTCCCCCCCCTACCCCGCCCCCCCCCTTCCCCCCTCACACACCCCCCCTTCCCCCCAACCTCCCACCCCCCCCTCAACCTCCTGCCCCCCCCGACTAACACACCGAAAAGAGAACCGCTCTCATTAAAGGTACCCATGATCTCCCCTAGCTTACCAAGAGGAATAACGAGTGAAGGAGTGTCTGGAGATACACACTGCTGGGATTTTCCTTTTTTCTTATGCCTTTGCCTAACAATGTAATCCAGTAATCTGTATATTGTACTGCAATGAAAAGTGTTGATGTAATAAGACGGATCATTTAAACCCAAAGCTCTCTTCTCCCCCCTCTCCAGCCCCTCACTCCCCTTCCCCCCACCACTCCCCACCCAGCCTGCCTACTCCACATCCTCTCCCCCCTCCCTTCTCCCCCTCCCCCCCCACTGCCCCCCCAACCCCCCCCCCCTTATCCCACCCCCTCCCCTCCCCCCTTCCCTCCACACATACACCCTACCCCCCCTGCCCTGATAAAGCACAGTAGAAAACCTACACACGCGCTTGGTATCCGAAATCTCACTCCATCATGGCAATGGCTAAGACAGAGTGAAACAGACGTCTGATAAGTACTTTAAACACAGGTGCCTAGTAATGCTAACCTATAAAGGATATATCACTACGAAGGGAACTGCGAGGAAATCATGGGAGATATCCCTGATCTCCTCTGCACCCCAACGTCCCATTCCCCTGCCCCACCCTCCTCCTTCCCCCTCCCCCCCTCATACCCCCCACCCCACTTTCCCCCCCCCCTCCCTCTCCCTCCCCCCCAACCGTCTCACCTCCCCCACCCTTCCCTGTCCCCCCCCACCTCCACAAAGCTCCTCAAACTAGAGAACACAAATCTCTTCCCAAGGCTATACCCAACCTCAATACCCCCTCCCCCCCCTCCTCCTCACCCCCACCTGCCAACCTTTAAGAGGAGGGTGCCGGACCTCCAATCCAGGAAGTCTACCACGATCGACGTCACGGAAAGATCTCCCGGGGACTCCCCCTTCAACCCCTGGACATGAAGGTGCCACAGGGGAAAACAAATGGTCCCTCAGAAAGCCCACTTCTTACTTTCCTCTTGTGTGCCCCCCCCTTCCCCCTTTCCTCCCCCCGTCCAACTCCCTCCCACCCAACCCCTCCCGAGCTCCTCAGGACACAATGACTCATGAACCAAGCTGCGCCCCAACCAACCCCCCCCCCCCCAATAATAAACAAACCAACCCCCGTCATGGGATAAATACGGGGTCCAGGCCTCTCAATCCTGGAAGCACGACCCCACAATAATGTCATCAATTAAGATCACTTCCCTAAATGTTAAAGGACTCAACTCAACTAAAAAACGTAAGTTAGCACTCCAGGAACTTAAAAAACTCTGGAGCGATATCATATGCTTACAAGAGACACATTTCAACTCCAAAGATCCCCCAAACACATTCAAGCAGACCTTTCCCCAGGCCTACTATGCCGCCTCCCAGGTTAAAAAAAGAGGAGTAGCCATTCTAATAAGGAACAGTGTTTCATTTGCCCTAACCAAGATTAACCGAGATCCAGATGGCCGATACCTGCACATACAAGGTTCCCTCTCTGGAAACCCTATTTCTATAATAAATATATACGCCCCAAACGAAAATCAAGTTCAATTTATCCAAATCCTGCTAGACTCCCTTGATCAATCAGCTCTAGCTTCGTTGCTCATACTGTAGTTGGCGATTTCAACATGGCCCTATCCCCTGATCAGGATAGAACCACCCAACCGCCCACCCAATATGTAGCCCAGACCCAACAAAAAGCAACAAAACTTAGAGAGGTCTTAAAAAGTTTCTCCCTCACAGATATTTGGAGGGCCCAGCACGTCGGCCAGAGGGACTATACGTTCTTCTCGGCCCCGCACCAATCATACTCGCGGATCGACTATTTCATAGGTTCCACAAATGTCCTCCAGGCGTCCTCCCACTCCAATATAGGACCAATAACGTGGTCTGACCATGCCCCGATAGATTTGACCCTAACTCTCCCGTTTGTGAAACACACCTCCTATAATTGGAAACTTAATGATACCTTACTGAACGACCCCCAAACAGTAGATACGATTCGACACAAACTAAATATGTTCTTTGAACAAAACAAAGGGTCAGTCCCCCTAGCGTCAACACTGTGGGAAGCCCACAAAGCTCAAATCAGAGGGGATCTAATCTCCCTAGCATCTTATAAAAAAAAGCAGAAACTAAAAATGCAAAAAGAGCTAACTGAAAAAATAACTACCTTGGAACACCAGCATAAAAAGTCACCTTCCAAGAAACTACTCAGAATACTGGAAAAAACTAGGACCGAACTAAGACAGTCCCAATTAGAGGAGGTGGAGAGAAAACTTAAATGGTCCAACCAGAAGTTTTATGACAAAGGCAACAAAGCTGATAAACTATTAGCATCAAAACTTCGGGGCATAAAAACAAGGGGCCAAATTAGTAGAATCCACACTTAAGGAGGCCACACCACTTATATCGAAAAAGAAATAGCCCAAGAATTTGCAAAATATTATACAGATCTCTACAATCTCCACCCCCCCAACCAAGACCCAGTAGACGTAGACTATATCTCGCAATTTTTAGCAAGATGTAATCTACCATCTCTCACGGAAGAGGAACTCAAAGCCCTAAATGGTAAGATCACCCAGGAGGAATTGGCACAAGCCATAAGCACCCTTAAGATAGCCAAAACCCCTGGTCCAGACGGTTTCTCAAACGCCTATTATAAAAAATTTAGTATGCCGCTCTCCCCCTTTCTACTCGATATGTTCAACTCTTTCCTAGAAGGAGCCCCGATCCCAGGCACAATTACAGCTGCCAACCTAGCAATTATACACAAGGAAGGAAGGGACCCGCTGCAATGCGGTAGCCACAGACCAATCTCCCTGCTTAACACAGACCTGAAACTCTTTAGCAAGATCCTAGCAAACCGGTTAAATCCTATTCTCCCCAGACTAATTCATATAGACCAAGTGGGATTTGTGTCAGGAAGACAGGCCTCTGACAACACCCGCAAGATTATTAATATCATTGACCACGTGCATCTCAACAAACTCCAAGCCATGATCCTCAGTCTAGACGCCGAGAAGGCCTTTGATCGGATCAAATGGACCTTCCTAGACAAAACTCTGCTCATATTCGGCTTCTCAGGCCCGTTTCTAGAGGGGGTCAGAGCACTCTACCAGAACCCCACGGCATACTTAAAATTACCGGGAGGACAATCCAGTCCGATCCACATTAGAAACGGAACCAGACAGGGCTGCCCCCTATCCCCCTTGCTATTCGCAATATCAATAGAACCACTGGCGGCCCAAGTTAGAGCAGACCCGAACATCACAGGTGTAACTATAGCTGATAAAAACTACAAAATATCCCTTTTCGCGGACGACGTCATTCTGACCCTAGCTAACCCACATATCTCCCTGCCCAATCTCCACAAATTATTAGATGAATTTAGTCAGGCCTCAGACTACAAGATAAAAAGGGACAAATCTGAGGCACTGAATATATCCCTCCCCGAAGCCACATGGAAACTTCTCCAATCAAACTACAAGTTTAGATGGAACTTGTCCCATATAAAATACCTAGGAATAAAAATCACTAAAAAGTACTCCATGCTGGGGGCGTGGCCAAGACACCGAGCAAGCAAGACCTGTGTCTATACAGCTCCGTCCCAAGAGAGGACAAAATAAAGATAACTGGGACCAAGAAAACCCTCAAAAAATATTAAAAAAGCTGGGGGAAGATATCATACTTATGCTGAATGCCCTGGTGGCGGTGGATTACACACAAACCCCAAGTATACACGCAAAGACCGGGTCCCCTGGGCCTCCTCTCTCAAATTGCTGTGTGGCTAAGATGGCGGCCAAGCAGGACTGATTTACCTGGATCCGGCGCCAAACCCCGCAAGGTAGTCTCTCTGAGACCAAGGTCTGCAGACCCCCAAACCATCTGGGATCCAGAGAGCGGAGCGAGGATCTGACCGGCGGCCTGATCCGCATCAACCCGCCGCTGGTTCAGGCGGAGAGGTGGGTGCCGCGCGGGACTGGTGACGCCTGTTGGGCCTTTGATCTCTTCACATAGGAAACCGACGGGGGCCTCCCGCTCTGCGCGACGGCCGCACCTGATGTCGGGTCCCGGCGGTGTCTCATACCCCCCTGTCAAAAGCCACTTCACTAAACAAAGATCTACAACAAAATAATAAACACTGCTTAAAATAAAAATACTCTGCTGGTGCTGCTGGAGGCTAACTAAAATGGCCGTCATGGCGCTGTAGCTGCGCGCCGCGCTTACCTCTCCCGTCCGGCAGTAAACCCAATCAGCGCGCCTTCCCGCTATCCCCCCCTGCCTCCCTGTGCGGCCTTCCACCTGCCTGCACCGTCTCTGCGAGGAGGGGGGCTGAGAACAGCTGCTGCCTGGATCGGAGCTGTCTGGCTCCTTGCGTTTCAGCCTGCGTGCCAAATCCAAGATGGCCACCGCAGGCTGGATTTAAAGGCATATCTCCCCCCTCCAGGAACATAAATAAATAAATAAACACCACAACATAGAAAATCAGAGAAAAAAAGAGTCACCCCTTCACCCCCAAAGGAGCCGTCCCTCAGCGGTGCGAGGTGGGGAGGTGCTGGACAGGAGAGGCTGTGATCTGTCCCCCCTAGGCCCCCCTCCCCCTGTCCCCATAACCCCAGAAAAACCCCAGACAACCATTCAATAAAATGACTTTATTTCGACTTCCGGTGACGTCATCCAAGATGGTGGGTTAGTCAGGGAGCTCTGAGAACCCTCACGCATAAAAAGACCAGAAAAGACTTTCCCCCCCCCCCCGAAACTAACCGCAAATAGTCTCAAGCGACGCCTGAACCTCACAGCATGCCCCAGAAGGCAAAAGCGCCAGCTTCTAAAGGCGTCCCGAAATTTTTCCAGCCGCAGCAAAAACGCGGCCCCGCGAGCATGCAGGGACCTCAAGATGGCGCCGGACACCACGCGGCTGCATCCCCGCAACGAGAGGGAGACACGCAGGCAGCGGAACCAGCCCTAGAAAGGGAAATCACGCGCACCTATCTGGAGGAACTCCTCTCTAATATGCACGATAGGCTACATAAAACCCTCAAGCAGGACCTCAGGGAAATGGTGACGGGCCTACGTGAAGAAATGGATACCCTCACACAAAGAGCTGACGATCTAGAGAGCAAGCTTGAAGAATCGTTGCAAGCTCAAGCGGCGGCAGATGATGAGATCATGCGCCTGGGTGAGGAGGTCAGACTCCTGAAGGACAGCATAGAAGATCAGGAGAACCGGGACCGGAGGCAGAACCTCAGGATTCGGAATGTCCCGGAAACGGTTCCCCCTGAAGCAATAAAATCTTACGTGACTGACCTCATTAACACCCTGTGCAAGGACCTGGATAAAAGAGATCTAGAAATAGATCGCGCACACCGCGCACTGGGCCCCCGCTCGAATGATCCAAAACGAAGGCGGGACATTATAGTACGCCTCCATAGCTACTCCACAAAGGAGAAGGTTATGACGGCGAGCAGAGAGGCGAACAATTTGACTTTTCAAAATGAGCCGTTACAAATATTCAGTGACCTCGCCAAGATCACAATTGAGCGCCGCAGAGAACTCAAACCACTCACCCAAATACTGCGGGAAAACAACATACCCTACCGATGGGGATTTCCATTCCGGCTGGTCGTAAGCAGAGGCGGGAAGCAGAGATCCATCAGACTGCCAGAAGAAATGCAAGGATTCGCCCGCGAACTAGGCCTGACGTTGCCACCTGCACGGAACAACACGCGGAGGGAACCACGAGAAGCAAGCCAGGAGCGGAGACCCATCAGAGCGTCGGAAAGATTGGCCGGCCAGCAGGAGCAACAGACCTGATCGCCCGGAGGAGAAGCCCTGCGACCCAGAGCCCTTACCTCCCGAAGGGAGACCATGGAGAAAACCAGCGTGTCTACGCAGTCCCGTTAGTTGTTGTTCTACCAACCAGTTGACAAAAGAGTCCCCAGCACCCCATGGCTCGGTTTGTTGGAGCCAAGATGTGCACCCCCACAAGCAGCATAGGCGAGTTGAGAAGCGCGGAGGCAGGAGAGGGGAAACCTGATCCACCTGGTGGCCTTGCCGGCCAAGCCCCGCTGGGAACTCCTCGACCTACCCGTGGACATCACCCAGACCAGGTTTGATTGCCCCCACTCCAGATAAACGTTATATCTGGTCCCGGTGAGAAATAGCTGCCCCCCCCCCCAATCAGACTGATACAGAACCCGTTACCCCTGTTGAGACTGTTAAGCGCTTTTTCCTGTGCTGCGGAACTTACCCTCCCCCACCCACCTTGTTTATGGGCAGCTTACATCCCTGTTGAAACCCAAGTTGTAGCTATGTTATAAAGCCCCTTAATGTCAACTACAATAGCCTATATGATGGAACAAACCCCCCCCCTTCACCATCATCCCCTCCCCCCCCTCACCATCACCCCCCCCCTCTCACCATCACCCCCCCCAGTGCCCCCTCCCTCATCCTCATCCCACCCCTCCCCCCTTATTTGTCCTCCCTTTCGCCCCCCTAACCCTCCCCCCCAACTCGCGACGGCGAACGCACAGCAGAACACCTACCTATTACAACCTACACAACACCCCCAGTATCAAGCAGCCAATCCCACACTGCTCCGGGTGTCCACTAGAGAGTCCCCTACCCCCCTCCCCCCCCCGCTTGCCCCCCCCCCCCCCCGCCCGCGATCTCTACAACAGTGGTTGTAGCTGCCAAAACACTCACCGCACACTCACCCTGATGTCACCTATTCCCCCTCCCCCACGTACCCCTTCCCCTCCCCCCTAACCCCCCCCCCTACAGAACCACCCAGCACCAAGATCACCTTACCTGTTACTCCGGAATACCAAGACGCCGCTCCCCTTACGACGTCACAATGAAAACAGCGAGCGGAACAGCACCCCGAGTTGGCCGCATAACCCCGAGAAACCGCTACGCAGCTCGCACTGAGCAAACCAATCCGCAGACCCTAAGGTGTGCACTTGCAGCCCTATAGAAACCCCACCACGACCCTACCCATAACTACTCCCACCCATCCCCTCATACCACCTCTCCCCCTCCCCATCCCCCGGCTCCTCCCCTCCCCCCCCCCTAGACACCATAGTGAACACGCACCCCACCACTAAACCCCCCCCCCCCCATATACAACCAAGACGCAGTTTATTATGGTTTAACTGTCCACATGGCCTATTTACATAATTCACTGACCACCTATTGTACAAATGATTACTGCATGTATAACCTACTGAAGTGAAGAATTGTATAACTACTGTGCAGGTGAACCAAACATAAGCAAGGCGCCGCAATGCCTACCACTCCCCTTTCCATCGTCATCCCCCCCCCTCCACCCTCTCTCCCCACCCCCATCCTTTCCTCTCTCCCTCCCCCCCCCACCCATATCATCCCTCACCCCCCTCTTTTTCTCTCTCCCCCAAACCTCATAGCCCCTACAATATACAGAGGTACCAATTTACACACAGAAGAACCACCCCAAGTCCTATACGTTGCACAAAGAATACCAGCTCCCGATAATAAAGAACATTGATACATAAAAGACGGCATGATAATCTAATGTCAATAGCTACCTACATGCAGGGAATATACCCCCACATGTGACGCGGAAATGCGCTCTAGAATCTCTCTTCTGTCTGGCCCCCCTCCCCCCCCCTAAATCACCTCCTCCCCCTCCCCCCCTCCCCCCCCCCCCACTTACAGCCTCCCCCCCCTCTCCCCCCACCCCTTCCCGTATGAGAACAAAGGGTGTGAATGAGAATTCTGGAGGGGAAAAAAACACAAAGAACCAGAGGGTTCAGCCCCCCACCCCACACTGCCCACCGGATGCTGACACCGAAGTCCACCTTGATGGGCATTATCGCCCAAAAGCCGGTCGCCCAAGGACCAGGCAAATACCTGTTAGGTTCATGCACGAACCTCATCTTCCTGCTCTCTCTACCGCTGATTCTGTCCCAGCGGTCCTACCCCCCATCCCCCCCACCCTCCCCTTACCCCCCCCCCCTCCTCAGACCATTCAGTAAACCTTTCAAAACTACAAGCTACCTTACAATGTTTGCCAGGGCTAAGAACACTCTTGAGCCATAGAATCAGGGCCCCCCCAGATGGGAAGGGAGGGTTCTTAACTACCACAACCACAAAAGTCACATATGGCTTCTAACGCCCCAGTGAAGATAGTGTCGCTTAACGTCAAAGGACTCCAAAATAATAGAAAAAGGAGGCTTGCCCTCCAAGACATGAAGCAGGCAGGGGGAGACATCGTATTCTTACAGGAAACCCACTTCACATCTCAAGACCCCCCAAATTTGTACAAAAAAGTGTTTCCAACATGCTTTTTCGCATCATTTAGTAGTAAAAAGCGGGGAGTGGCTATACTAATCAGACAAGGAACTCCATTCAATCATGTCAAAACGACCATGGATCCAGAGGGTAGATTTCTTGTGGTATATGGCTCCTTAGCGGGCTCAGCAATCGCTCTAGTCAATGTATATGCCCCAAACGAAAATCAAACAGAATTTCTGAAAACAGTGCTTGAGGGCATAGACCCGGGATATCTGTCATCGATGATAGTGGGAGGAGACCTAAACATGGTCTTTAACCCCATCGAGGACAGATCAACCACAGGGGGTCACCCCCGTACAACCCACTCCCAAATCGCCGGGAAAAGGTTCAGGGAATTAGTGGACGAGTTCTCATTGGTGGACGTTTGGAGATCACAACATCAGGGCCAGAGAGACTATACCTTTTACTCGGCACCTCACCAGACCTACTCGCGCATAGATCACTTTCTGCTGACCAAGAACATCCTAGAGGCAGCCACGAAATCAGACATCGGCCCCATCACGTGGTCAGACCATGCCCCAATCACCTTGACCTTATCCACACCATTCGAAAAGACAACATCATTCTCCTGGAGATTGAATGACTCCCTATTGAACCACCCTGAGATAGAGAGAGAGATCAGAGCCTCCCTCAAGGACTACTTTTTCTTCAACTCAGGGTCGGTGTCATCTCCAGCGATACTATGGGAAGCCCATAAGGCGGCAATTAGAGGCAAATTTATCTCTATTGCCTCCCATAGGAAAAAAATGAAGCAAAAACTGATTTTGGAACTTACTGATAACATCCTTAAACTTGAGCAATCCCATAAAGCTAACCCTGCAAAAAAAATCTATAAAGCCTTAACAATAGCCAGACAAAAGCTCAAGCAGACCCAACTGGAAAAAGTTGAAAAAGCCCTTAAATGGACTAATCAACATTATTATGATAAGGGTAACAAGGCGGACAAGCTCTTGGCCAGCAGATTAAGAGGCATCCAAAAAAGGTCCCAAATAACAGCGATTAAGAATGGGTCTGGCGAAACGCAATATA
Source organism: Ascaphus truei (assembly GCF_040206685.1). Taxonomy (NCBI): domain Eukaryota; kingdom Metazoa; phylum Chordata; class Amphibia; order Anura; family Ascaphidae; genus Ascaphus; species Ascaphus truei. The sequence goes on from NC_134485.1 coordinate 131,745,840, forward strand.
GCGACAAAAAAATAGCGGCGGAGTTCACAAAATATTATACAGAACTTTATAATTTACGACCTAAAAATGGTCGATCAGCACCAAAAGCATCAGAAGCGATCAAAAAATACTTAGATAAATGCCAACTCCCCACCCTGACTGAAGAGGACAATGAGGTCCTCAATGCGGAGATCACGAAAGAAGAATTGGAAGAAGCGGTAAAAGCACTAAAGATCTCCAAGTCTCCTGGCCCTGATGGCTTCACAAATGTCTATTATAAGAGATTCTTGCCCATACTATCCACGCATCTACTAAAAATGTTCAATCATTTTATGGAGGGAAATTCGATCCCCACCTCCATGTCCCTAGCCAACCTAGCCATAATTCATAAGGAAGGCAGAGACCCGATGCAGTGTGGAAGCTACCGTCCAATCTCCCTTCTCAACAGTGACCTCAAATTATATAGCAAAATTTTGGCCAACAGATTAAACCCCATTCTACCGAGACTGATTAACATCGACCAAGTCGGATTTGTGGCAGGTCGACAAGCCTCGGACAACACACGTAAAATAATTAATATTATCGAGCATATCCACCTTACAGGCACCAAAGCAATATTACTCAGCCTAGACGCAGAGAAGGCGTTCGATAGAATTGACTGGCTATTCTTAGACCATACCATGCGTAAATTTGGCTTTCGAGACGCATATTTAGAAGGGGTCCGCAGACTTTACCAAGATCCATCCGCAACGGTAAAACTACCAGGAAGTAATGCCCAGAGCTTTGGCATTCAAAACGGCACGAGACAGGGGTGCCCCCTGTCCCCTCTCCTTTTCGCACTAACTATAGAACCCCTGGCGGCTACAATTCGAAACAACGTAGATATTCAAGGGATAGAGATTGGGCGTACGCATTACAAAATATCCCTCTTCGCGGATGATATAATACTAACGCTCTCAAGACCCCACATTTCCCTCCCAAACTTACAAAAAGAGCTTCTAGACTTCGGAGCTATATCAGGTTATAAAATTAATAACGATAAGTCCGAAGCCCTGAACCTCAACCTGCCAGAGCCAGAGATGAAACTCCTTAAACTAAAATTAAATACCGATGGTGCTCCTCCCATATCAAATATCTGGGAGTAAAGATATCGGGGAACTACCATTCGCTATACCATCACAATTACCCGGCCCTATTTCGGAAAATAAAATTAGACCTAGAAAAATGGGGGGCATACCAAATTTCATGGATCGGGAGAATGATCTCGGTGAAAATGAACATACTCCCCAGATTACTATATCACTTCCAGACACTCCCGATCCACATCCCTGGCACAGAATTGAAAAATATCCAGAAACAAATTCTCCATTTCATCTGGCAGGGGAAAAAACCAAGAGTCGCAAGATCAGTTCTACTTACTTCAAGGGGGAGAGGGGGCCTGGGGGTCCCCGACATTATGCGGTACTACCAGGCCACCCAGTTAAGGCAGGTAGTAGTATGGAACGCGGAACCCGGCCAATATTGCTGGCTAGACATAGAAATGCAATACGCCGGCACGCCTTCTCTGCCAGCATGCCTTTGGTCCCTGAGTAGGGAAGATTTGCAGAAAAACAAATTCCAATTAGGACCAATGAGGCACACATGGGAGACCTGGACGAAATGCAAATTGAAATTCAAGCTCACAACCACCAAATCTCAACTCATACCAATTATTCAAAATCCCAAATTCGCACCAGGATGTGAGCCCAGACAATTTGAGCAATTTACAACCAAAAACATAAGGGCGATTGCTGACTTCCTGAGCTTTGGGGAATTCCTGAGCTACCAAAGGCTACAAAGCAAATACGAAATACGGGGATTGAATGTCTTCAAATATCTCCAAATTCGGCACTACGTCCAATCAATATCACCAACGTTGGAATTTCCCCCTCTGACGAACTTCGAAAGACTGTGCACAGAGACAGCGCATCAAAAAGGTCTGATAACGCAAATATACTCAGAACTAGAAAGAGCAACAGATGCTCCAGTTCATGACTACATGCTCCAGTGGGCAGCAGAATTGGGCATAGTTATAGACCAAGAGGATTGGGAAAGTATTTGGGAATCAGCCTCAGGAACTTCCATATGTACCACAATCAAAGAAAATATTTACAAAATACTGTTTCGCTGGTATCTCACCCCAGTTAGAATAAATCAAATCTACCCTCTGGCTTCAGACCTATGTTGGAGAGGCTGCGGACAAAAGGGTGACATGGCCCACATATGGTGGTCATGTCCAGAAATTCAGAAATACTGGGAAACCATACAGACTTTAATCACAGAGGTCACAGACCTCACAATACCCATTGATCCGCTGACCTACTTGCTGGCCAGGCCAATCGAGAACATTGACCGCCCAACAAGTAAATTGATCTCCTTCATTCTCACGGCGGCTAGATGTGCGGTGGCGGCCTCGTGGAAGAAGGTGTCTCCCCCCCCTAGGCAAACTGTTAAAAACAGAATACAGGAAGTCATGTTAATGGAAAAGCTCTCGGCTTTTCTAAAAAGGAAAACGGAGCCCTTTTACAATACATGGGAACCGTGGCTGTCCCGTATGACAGATTAGTGACGACCATTCCCACAGTAGAAGACAGCAGTAGTGGAAGAGTACAGTACAATGGTCAGAGAAGGAAGGGTCCTCCCTTCCCCAGACCCTGCCCCCCCCTCCTCATCTCTCCATCACTTCTTCTCCCCCTCCCCCCCCCCCCCTCTCTCTGTTTCGACCCTCACGCCAACCCTGCCGACCCACACTTGAAGGTCGGGGGAGCGTTGAGTCTTTCCCTCTTTCTGTCTATAAAACAAGAAAAACCTGTATTATGCAAAATATTGTTTATTCTGTATACAATGTATTTCACACAATGCCTAATAAAAACTGTTGGAAAAAAAAAAAAAAAGTACTCCATGCTATATAAAACAAACTATCCCCCCCTATTTAGTCAAATCAAGAGAGACCTAGAGACATGGAATACATACCAGATCTCCTGGTTCGGCAGAATCGTCTCTGCTAAAATGAATATCCTTCCCCGACTGTTATACTATTTCCAAACCCTTCCAATCCCAATACCGTTAGCTAACCTAAAAGATATTCAAAAGCAAATAATGCAATTTATATGGAAGTATCGCAAACCCCGAGTCCCGAGGTCAGTGCTCTTAGCAGCTAAAACGAGGGGTGGACTGGGAGTACCAGATGTGGTCAGATATTACCACGCGACCCAGCTCAGACAAGCAGTAGTCTGGAACAGCCCCCCGAGTACAACCTGCTGGTTAGAAATGGAGGCTAGCTATATATCCCCTCTCCCCCTCCCTATATTGCTATGGTCCCCAGAAAATAAAGGAAAACCTCCCCAGAAATTTGAGTTAGGAGCAATGAAATGCACGTGGTCTATCTGGTCCAAAAACAGAGGGAAATATGGCCTAACTTCTCCCCCCTCCCAACTCACCCCCATACTTGGGAACCCTGAATTCCCTCCGGGATGCACCCAAGCCCAAATCGGTCTATTTCAGGACCTTCATATTAGCACGGTAGCGGATCTGCTGGAGAATAATGAAGCTCTGTCCTTCCAGGAGCTCAAAAACAAATTAGCGGCCCCCCACCTCCCCATTTTTGCATTCCTACAGCTACGACACTTTCTCAGAGCTCTGTCCGCGTCCTCAAAATTCCCCCCCATAACCAAATTTGAGTCCCTCTGCCAAGTGAGAGAATACCAGAAGGGACTAATTACGTCAATTTACAGAATAATCGAAAATTCCCTCCCCTCGCCCACACATGCCTATATGCAAAAATGGTGTATAGACCTGGGCGTACCCCTAGACCTAGAGGAGTGGGAGGACATCTGGGAGGCAGCCCCCAAAACTTCAATCTGCACAGAAACAAAAGAAAACATATACAAAATACTATTTCAATGGTACTGTACCTGACCCCGAGTAGATTGAGCCAGATCTTCCCCGGCGCATCGGACCTGTGCTGGAGGGGATGTGGACAGAAAGGGGACATGGCCCACATATGGTGGACATGCCCCGAAATCCAGAAATTCTGGACTAGAATCCAGAGCTTGCTGGACGAGACCCTGGGCCTGGAGGTCCCGCTGGACCCTCTGACATACATGCTGGGCAGCCCAATGGAGGACATCCCGGCCCCCGAGGCCAGACTGATGTCGGCCATACTCATGGCCGCGAGATTTACAGTTGCAGCAGCCTGGAAACAACTGAAAGCACCCTCACGAAGGACAGTAGTAAACAGAATAAACCTAGTCATGAGTATGGAAAGGCTAACAGCAATGCTCAGGCAAAAAATGCCACAATTCCACAACACCTGGGAACCATGGATAAGTCTAGGAATCTCGACACCAGACTAGACCCAATTACAAAAAATAACCCATCTCCCCTCACTTACCCCCCATCACTGATAATAGGAGAGGAACTCCCTATCGCCTCCCCCCCCCCTCCTCCGACCCTCCCCGAAACTTGCCCCCCCCCAACCCATCTTTTGTCGTTCCCATCTATCCCCCCCCAACCTGAGTCTCCCCCTCCCCATCTCTTTTTTGACACAAAACTGAGAAAAGGCTTTATTGAGACTGTCTCCATAGAACACAACCAAGTCAACTTAATCCTATCCGATTGTTAAATACTGTACTGATTGTAACCCCTGAATGAACCAACTTTTATCTGTCTCCAATAAAGGAAAAAAGATTGTTAAAAAAAAAAAAAAAATATTGCACAGTGAGCAGCGGGTTCCCTGAGCCAGAAATTAATGCTCAGGGACCCCCCTGCTCCTGCTCAATATTATTAAAAATACAGAAATGCTGCGTCATTACCATAGCGTCATTACCATTACCATTGGCCCTTGTTGTGAGTTTAGGACTTGCGGGGGGGGGGAGTTTGCGGGTGCACTTAACCCCTTCACGACCATAGCAGTTAATACCGCTACGGTCATGAAGGGGTTAAGCCCTCCCGCTACCCCCCCCCCCCCCCGCAAGCCCTAAACAACCATCGTTGGGGCTAATACCCAATTCACCCACCCTCCCGCTACCCACAATAAAAAAATACACACACACAGCACAGCAGCCGCCAAAAAATAAATAAATAAATCTACAGTAAATAAATAAATAAATAAATGACAATAAATACATTTGAAATACATTTTTATTGATAGTGTAGATGTGCAGGGGGTCTCCGGAGCTGAATCGCGTTGGTTTTAGGTCTGGGGACCCCCTGATCCCCGAGATACAGGCCCCTTTAGGGGGTGCCGGTATCCCTCTGCTTGGTTTAAAGGGCCCGATCACGTGATCGCGGCCTGTAAACCAAGCAGAGCAGAGGGATACCGGCACCCCCTAAAGGGGCCTGTATCTCGGGGGGCACGGGGTCCCCAGACCTGAAACCTGTGCGCTTCTGCTCTGGAGACCCTCTGCACATGTACAGTATCAATAAAACACATACAATATACAGTATAAATAAACAAAAAAATTTAATAAATATCTTTATTGATCTAAAAATTGGTTTGGATATAGGTAGAGAAATGTTACCATAAACACAAAACACGAAAATGGGGAAAGTGTGTTTTATTATATGAAAGCTACAATGTCCAACTCTACGTTTAAACCATTGGGGGTGAGTCTTTTAAGCTTACAGATCCAGAACGTCTCCCTTTGACGGAGACGCCTGAGTCTGTCGCCCCCCCTCCAGTTTCTGTGACCAGCTCTAATCCCCTATACACTGGCGACACACTTTATTTGAGCTCGGCTAGTCCCGTGAATTCGGGTGTACTCGGGTGTATTCAGGTTTCTGATCGTTTTCTGCCAGAGTGCATTGCGTTATTTTCCGGCAGGGATTTAAGCTTTTTATTCCGGCTTGCTGAAATACTGCAATGCCGTGAAAATACACATGGTGGCGCTTGCGAGCTGTTGTCTGTGAAGCCGTCCCCTATAATGAATTGTAATGCAGTATATATACTGTATATATATATATATATATATATACTGTATAACAACAACCCCTATAAGCCCTAACATACTGTACAGTACTGTACACATACAGTACAGTACTGTATATGCACATACATAAATGATACTACTGTATGGGCGGCGGGGGCGAGATGTGTTTGCAGCAGAGAGAGATCCGCTGCTCTCTCTCTGCGCAAACATCGGCATTTTAAATACATTTTTATTGATAGTGTACATGTGCAGGGGGTCTCCGGAGCTGAATCGCGTTGGTTTCAGGTCTGGGGACCCCCGGCCCCCCGAGATACAGCCCCCTTTAGGGGGTGCCGGTATCCCTCTGCTTGGTTTAAAGGGCCCGATCACGTGATCGTGGCCTGTAAACCAAGCAGAGCAGAGGGATACCGGCACCCCCTAAAGGGGTCTGTATCTCGGGGGGCAGGGGGTCCCCAGACCTGAAACCTGTGCGCTTCTGCTCTGGAGACCCTCTGCACATGTACAGTATCAATAAAACACATATACAATGTACAATATACAATATACAGTATAAATAAACACTCGTTCTTTACCTTAGCGGCTATGCGCTATGGTAAAGAAGCATCATTTGTGTATTTTAATAATATTGTACAGTGAGCAGGGGGTTCCCTGAGCCAGAAATTAATGCTCAGGGACCCCCCCTGCTCCTGCTCAATATTATTAAAAATATAGAAATGCTGCGTCATTACCATAGCGGATAGCCGCTAAGGCAATGAAGGGGTTAACCCACCGTGCCCGCTTTATTGTGTGTAGTGGGGATGGGTGAGGGGGGGTATTTGGCCCTTGGTGTGAGTTTAGGACTTGCGGGGGTTTTTTTTGGGTGCACTTAACCCCTTCACGACCGTAGCAGTTAATACCGCTATGGTCATGAAGGGGTTAAGCCCTCCCGCTACCCCCCCCGCAAGCCCTAAACAACCATCGTTGGGGCTAATACCCCATTCACCCACCCTCCCGCTACCCACAATAAAAAAATACACACACACAGCACAGCAGCCGCCAAAAAATAAATAAATAAATCTACAGTAAATAAATAAATAAATAAATGACAATAAATACATTTGAAATACATTTTTATTGATAGTGTAGATGTGCAGGGGGTCTCCGGAGCTGAATCGCGTTGGTTTTAGGTCTGGGGACCCCCTGCTCCCCGAGATACAGGCCCCTTTAGGGGGTGCCGGTATCCCTCTGCTCTGCTTGGTTTACAGGCCGCGATCACGTGATCGGGCCCTTTAAACCAAGCAGAGGGATACCGGCACCCCATAAAGGGGCCTGTATCTCGGGGGGCAGGGGGTCCCCAGACCTGAAACCTGTGCGCTTCAGCTCCGGAGACCCTCTGCACATGTACACTATCAATAAAAATGTATTTTAAATGTATTTATTTATATTCATTTATTTATTTAGATTTATTTATTAATTGTGCTGCTGCTGCAAGTCCTAAACTCACACCAAGGGCCAAACACCCCCCTCACCCCCAATAAAAAAAATTCACGCACAGCAGCCCCACAATTAATAAATAAATCTAAATAAATAAATACAAGAAGAGAAATAAATATATACTGTACTGTAAGTGCCAGCTTTATTGTGTGTAGCGGGGGTGGGTGACGGGGTTTATAAATGTAAGTTTATACTGTAAATAAAATAAAGAATATTATTTCTAGGGGCCCTAGAACAGAAGTTCCCACGCCAATTTCGCGCTCATTGCTCTTTTTTTACAATGTTGCTGGTCTTGCGGCTTTGCAGTCTGCAAGCAAAAAGCAGTTTGTAGTACTGAGTGTGAGATAAATTATTTATCAGTGTTGATCAAAGAGAGTTGATCAGAAGGATTCCCCTTATATACAGTACAGTACAGCACTCTATTGTCATTCATACAGTACAGTATAGTAAAGGGTAGACAACAAATGGTCTTGCAGTATATTACTACAAATCTGTCAGGTTGACCAGAATCACTGCGGATATCGGAAAATAATACAATTTTATTAATTCTATGTAGAATTAATAAAATTGTATTATTTTCCGATATCCGCAGTGATTCTGGTCAACCTGACAGATTTGTAGTAATACAGTATACTGCAAGACCATTTGTTGTCTACCCTTTACTATACTGTATGAATGACAATAGAGTGCTGTATACTTTATAAGGGGAATCCTTCTGATCAACTCTCTTTGATCAACACTGATAAATATCATATTTACTGTATACCCCTTTAGCACCTGTCGTTCCATCCTACAGTATGCACCCATTTACAATGGTGATTGCGGTCGTATTCACGTACTTTATGTGAGATAAATTAACCAGTTCTTTTATTGCTGAAGTCGCCACAAAAAACTTTTATTTACAAATACAGTACACTACAATGGGGAAACATTTCAAGTTAACAGCAATTCAAAACCTCAACACACAATAATACATACTGTACAGTACTGTATGATTATTTATTTATAATACAGTATACAGCTCTGTACTGTATATGCAGTATACAGTATACTGTACTATATTTGGGCCTTGTCTTTGGGGGTTTATTCATGCAATTATTAGGGTGACCTGCCGTTGGAAATACTGACACAGTACAGTCCCAGCTATTTCAGCCACCCCACCCCCTCCCTTAGAGTTTTTAATCCCTCCCTGGCCAAGCATCAATCGTCTGGCTAATCCAATCCAAGCCATTGTTTTATTAATCTGGCCCTGGGCTGGCTACGGTAACAAGATTCATACAGTACAGTATAGTAAAGGGTAGACAACAAATGGTCTTGCAGTATACTGTATTACTACAAATCTGTCAGGTTGACCAGAATCACTGCGGATATCGGAAAATAATACAATTTTATTAATTCTATGTAGAATTAATAAAATTGTATTATTTTCCGATATCCGCAGTGATTCTGGTCAACCTGACAGATTTGTAGTAATACAGTATACTGCAAGACCATTTGTTGTCTACCCTTTACTATACTGTATGAATGACAATAGTGTGCTGTATACTTTATAAGGGGAATCCTTCTGATCAACTCTCTTTGATCAACACTGATAAATATCATATTTACTGTATACCCCTTTAGCACCTGTCGTTCCATCCTACAGTATGCACCCATTTACAATGGTGATTGCGGTCGTATTCACGTACTTTATGTGAGATAAATTAACCAGTTCTTTTATTGCTGAAGTCGCCACAAAAAACTTTTATTTACAAATACAGTACAATACAATGGGGAAACATTTCAAGTTAACAGCAATTCAAAACCTCAACACACAATAATACATACTGTACAGTACTGTATGATTATTTATTTATAATACAGTATACATATCTGTACTGTATATGCAGTATACAGTATACTGTACTATATTTGGGCCTTGTCTTTGGGGGTTTATTCATGCAATTATTAGGGTGACCTGCCGTTGGAAATACTGACACAGTACAGTCCCAGCTAGTATTTCAGCCACCCAACCCCCTCCCTTAGAGTTTTTAATCCCTCCCTGGCCAAGCATCAATCGTCTGGCTAATCCAATCCAAGCCATTGTTTTGTTAATCTGGCCCTGGGCTGGCTACGGTAACAAGATTCATACAGTACAGTATAGTAAAGGGTAGACAACAAATGGTCTTGCAGTATACTGTATTACTACAAATCTGTCAGGTTGACCAGAATCACTGCGGATATCGGAAAATAATACAATTTTATTAATTCTATGTAGAATTAATAAAATTGTATTATTTTCCGATATCCGCAGTGATTCTGGTCAACCTGACAGATTTGTAGTAATACAGTATACTGCAAGACCATTTGTTGTCTACCCTTTACTATACTGTATGAATGACAATAGTGTGCTGTATACTTTATAAGGGGAATCCTTCTGATCAACTCTCTTTGATCAACACTGATAAATATCATATTTACTGTATACCCCTTTAGCACCTGTCGTTCCATCCTACAGTATGCACCCATTTACAATGGTGATTGCGGTCGTATTCATGTACTTTATGTGAGATAAATTAACCAGTTCTTTTATTGATGAAGTCGCCACAAAAAACTTTTATTTACAAATACAGTACAATACAATGGGGAAACATTTCAGTTAACAGCAATTCAAAACCTCACACAATAATACATACTGTACAGTACTGTATGATTATTTATTTATAATACAGTATACATCTCTGTACTGTATATGCAGTATACAGTATACTGTACTATATTTGGGCCTTGTCTTTGGGGGTTTATTCATGCAATTATTAGGGTGACCTGCCGTTGGAAATACTGACACAGTACAGTCCCAGCTAGTATTTCAGCCACCCCACCTCCTCCCTTAGAGTTTTTAATCCCTCCCTGGCCAAGCATCAATCGTCTGGCTAATCCAATCCAAGCCATTGTTTTGTTAATCTGGCCCTGGGCTGGCTACGGTAACAAGATTCATACAGTACAGTATAGTAAAGGGTAGACAACAAATGGTCTTGCAGTATACTGTATTACTACAAATCTGTCAGGTTGACCAGAATCACTGCGGATATCGGAAAATAATACAATTTTATTAATTCTATGTAGAATTAATAAAATTGTATTATTTTCCGATATCCGCAGTGATTCTGGTCAACCTGACAGATTTGTAGTAATACAGTATACTGCAAGACCATTTGTTGTCTACCCTTTACTATACTGTATGAATGACAATAGAGTGCTGTATACTTTATAAGGGGAATCCTTCTGATCAACTCTCTTTGATCAACACTGATAAATATCATATTTACTGTATACCCCTTTAGCACCTGTCGTTCCATCCTACAGTATGCACCCATTTACAATGGTGATTGCGGTCATATTCACGTACTTTATGTGAGATAAATTAACCAGTTCTTTTATTGATGAAGTCGCCACAAAAAACTTTTATTTACAAATACAGTACAATACAATGGGGAAACATTTCAAGTTAACAGCAATTCAAAACCTCAACACACAATAATACATACTGTACAGTACTGTATGATTATTTATTTATAATACAGTATACAGCTCTGTACTGTATTTGCAGTATACAGTATACTGTACTATATTTGGGCCTTGTCTTTGGGGGTTTATTCATGCAATTATTAGGGTGACCTGACATTGGAAATACTGACACAGTACAGTCCCAGCTATTTCAGCCACCCCACCCCCTCCCTTAGAGTTTTTAATCCCTCCCTGGCCAAGCATCAATCGTCTGGCTAATCCAATCCAAGCCATTGTTTTATTAATCTGGCCCTGGGCTGGCTACGGTAACAAGATTCATACAGTACAGTATAGTAAAGGGTAGACAACAAATGGTCTTGCAGTATACTGTATTACTACAAATCTGTCAGGTTGACCAGAATCACTGCGGATATCGGAAAATAATACAATTTTATTAATTCTATGTAGAATTAATAAAATTGTATTATTTTCCGATATCCGCAGTGATTCTGGTCAACCTGACAGATTTGTAGTAATACAGTATACTGCAAGACCATTTGTTGTCTACCCTTTACTATACTGTATGAATGACAATAGAGTGCTGTATACTTTATAAGGGGAATCCTTCTGATCAACTCTCTTTGATCAACACTGATAAATATCATATTTACTTTATACCCCTTTAGCACCTGTCGTTCCATCCTACAGTATGCACCCATTTACAATGGTGATTGCGGTCATATTCACGTACTTTATGTGAGATAAATTAACCAGTTCTTTTATTGCTGAAGTCGCCACAAAAAACTTTTATTTACAAATACAGTACAATACAATGGGGAAACATTTCAAGTTAACAGCAATTCAAAACCTCAACACACAATAATACATACTGTACAGTACTGTATGATTATTTATTTATAATACAGTATACAGCTCTGTACTGTATATGCAGTATACAGTATACTGTACTATATTTGGGCCTTGTCTTTGGGGGTTTATTCATGCAATTATTGGGGTGACCTGCCGTTGGAAATACTGACACAGTACAGTCCCAGCTATTTCAGCCACCCCACCCCCTCCCTTAGAGTTTTTAATCCCTCCCTGGCCAAGCATCAATCGTCTGGCTAATCCAATCCAAGCCATTGTTTTGTTAATCTGGCCCTGGGCTGGCTACGGTAACAAGATTCATACAGTACAGTATAGTAAAGGGTAGACAACAAATGGTCTTGCAGTATACTGTATTACTACAAATCTGTCAGGTTGACCAGAATCACTGCGGATATCGGAAAATAATACAATTTTATTAATTCTATGTAGAATTAATAAAATTGTATTATTTTCCGATATCCGCAGTGATTCTGGTCAACCTGACAGATTTGTAGTAATACAGTATACTGCAAGACCATTTGTTGTCTACCCTTTACTATACTGTATGAATGACAATAGAGTGCTGTATACTTTATAAGGGGAATCCTTCTGATCAACTCTCTTTGATCAACACTGATAAATATCATATTTACTTTATACCCCTTTAGCACCTGTCGTTCCATCCTACAGTATGCACCCATTTACAATGGTGATTGCGGTCATATTCACGTACTTTATGTGAGATAAATTAACCAGTTCTTTTATTGCTGAAGTCGCCACAAAAAACTTTTATTTACAAATACAGTACAATACAATGGGGAAACATTTCAAGTTAACAGCAATTCAAAACCTCAACACACAATAATACATACTGTACAGTACTGTATGATTATTTATTTATAATACAGTATACAGCTCTGTACTGTATATGCAGTATACAGTATACTGTACTATATTTGGGCCTTGTCTTTGGGGGTTTATTCATGCAATTATTAGGGTGACCTGCCGTTGGAAATACTGACACAGTACAGTCCCAGCTATTTCAGCCACCCCACCCCCTCCCTTAGAGTTTTTAATCCCTCCCTGGCCAAGCATCAATCGTCTGGCTAATCCAATCCAAGCCATTGTTTTGTTAATCTGGCCCTGGGCTGGCTACGGTAACAAGATTCATACAGTACAGTATAGTAAAGGGTAGACAACAAATGGTCTTGCAGTATACTGTATTACTACAAATCTGTCAGGTTGCCCAGAATCACTGCGGATATCGGAAAATAATACAATTTTATTAATTCTATGTAGAATTAATAAAATTGTATTATTTTCCGATATCCGCAGTGATTCTGGTCAACCTGACAGATTTGTAGTAATACAGTACAGTATACTGCAAGACCATTTGTTGTCTACCCTTTACTATACTGTATGAATGACAATAGAGTGCTGTATACTTTATAAGGGGAATCCTTCTGATCAACTCTCTTTGATCAACACTGATAAATATCATATTTACTTTATACCCCTTGTGCACCTGTCGTTCCATCCTACAGTATGCACCCATTTACAATGGTGATTGCGGTCGTATTCACGTACTTTATGTGAGATAAATTAACCAGTTCTTTTATTGCTGAAGTCGCCACAAAAAACTTTTATTTACAAATACAGTACAATACAATGGGGAAACATTTCAAGTTAACAGCAATTCAAAACCTCAACACACAATAATACATACTGTACAGTACTGTATGATTATTTATTTACAATACAGTATACAGCTCTGTACTGTATATGCAGTATACAGTATACTGTACTATATTTGGGCCTTGTCTTTGGGGGTTTATTCATGCAATTATTAGGGTGACCTGCCGTTGGAAATACTGACACAGTACAGTCCCAGCTATTTCAGCCACCCCACCCCCTCCCTTAGAGTTTTTAATCCCTCCCTGGCCAAGCATCAATCGTCTGGCTAATCCAATCCAAGCCATTGTTTTGTTAATCTGGCCCTGGGCTGGCTACGGTAACAAGATTCATACAGTACAGTATAGTAAAGGGTAGACAACAAATGGTCTTGCAGTATACTGTATTACTACAAATCTGTCAGGTTGACCAGAATCACTGCGGATATCGGAAAATAATACAATTTTATTAATTCTATGTAGAATTAATAAAATTGTATTATTTTCCGATATCCGCAGTGATTCTGGTCAACCTGACAGATTTGTAGTAATACAGTATACTGCAAGACCATTTGTTGTCTACCCTTTACTATACTGTATGAATGACAATAGAGTGCTGTATACTTTATAAGGGGAATCCTTCTGATCAACTCTCTTTGATCAACACTGATAAATATCATATTTACTGTATACCCCTTTAGCACCTGTCGTTCCATCCTACAGTATGCACCCATTTACAATGGTGATTGCGGTCGTATTCACGTACTTTATGTGAGATAAATTAACCAGTTCTTTTATTGCTGAAGTCGCCACAAAAAACTTTTATTTACAAATACAGTACAATACAATGGGGAAACATTTCAAGTTAACAGCAATTCAAAACCTCAACACACAATAATACATACTGTACAGTACTGTATGATTATTTATTTATAATACAGTATACATCTCTGTACTGTATATGCAGTATACAGTATACTGTACTATATTTGGGCCTTGTCTTTGGGGGTTTATTCATGCAATTATTAGGGTGACCTGCCGTTGGAAATACTGACACAGTACAGTCCCAGCTAGTATTTCAGCCACCCAACCCCCTCCCTTAGAGTTTTTAATCCCTCCCTGGCCAAGCATCAATCGTCTGGCTAATCCAATCCAAGCCATTGTTTTGTTAATCTGGCCCTGGGCTGGCTACGGTAACAAGATTCATACAGTACAGTATAGTAAAGGGTAGACAACAAATGGTCTTGCAGTATACTGTATTACTACAAATCTGTCAGGTTGACCAGAATCACTGCGGATATCGGAAAATAATACAATTTTATTAATTCTATGTAGAATTAATAAAATTGTATTATTTTCCGATATCCGCAGTGATTCTGGTCAACCTGACAGATTTGTAGTAATACAGTATACTGCAAGACCATTTGTTGTCTACCCTTTACTATACTGTATGAATGACAATAGAGTGCTGTATACTTTATAAGGGGAATCCTTCTGATCAACTCTCTTTGATCAACACTGATAAATATCATATTTACTGTATACCCCTTTAGCACCTGTCGTTCCATCCTACAGTATGCACCCATTTACAATGGTGATTGCGGTCGTATTCATGTACTTTATGTGAGATAAATTAACCAGTTCTTTTATTGATGAAGTCGCCACAAAAAACTTTTATTTACAAATACAGTACAATACAATGGGGAAACATTTCAGTTAACAGCAATTCAAAACCTCACACAATAATACATACTGTACAGTACTGTATGATTATTTATTTATAATACAGTATACATCTCTGTACTGTATATGCAGTATACAGTATACTGTACTATATTTGGGCCTTGTCTTTGGGGGTTTATTCATGCAATTATTAGGGTGACCTGCCGTTGGAAATACTGACACAGTACAGTCCCAGCTAGTATTTCAGCCACCCCACCTCCTCCCTTAGAGTTTTTAATCCCTCCCTGGCCAAGCATCAATCGTCTGGCTAATCCAATCCAAGCCATTGTTTTGTTAATCTGGCCCTGGGCTGACTACGGTAACAAGATTCATACAGTACAGTATAGTAAAGGGTAGACAACAAATGGTCTTGCAGTATACTGTATTACTACAAATCTGTCAGGTTGACCAGAATCACTGCGGATATCGGAAAATAATACAATTTTATTAATTCTATGTAGAATTAATAAAATTGTATTATTTTCCGATATCCGCAGTGATTCTGGTCAACCTGACAGATTTGTAGTAATACAGTATACTGCAAGACCATTTGTTGTCTACCCTTTACTATACTGTATGAATGACAATAGAGTGCTGTATACTTTATAAGGGGAATCCTTCTGATCAACTCTCTTTGATCAACACTGATAAATATCATATTTACTGTATACCCCTTTAGCACCTGTCGTTCCATCCTACAGTATGCACCCATTTACAATGGTGATTGCGGTCATATTCACGTACTTTATGTGAGATAAATTAACCAGTTCTTTTATTGATGAAGTCGCCACAAAAAACTTTTATTTACAAATACAGTACAATACAATGGGGAAACATTTCAAGTTAACAGCAATTCAAAACCTCAACACACAATAATACATACTGTACAGTACTGTATGATTATTTATTTATAATACAGTATACAGCTCTGTACTGTATTTGCAGTATACAGTATACTGTACTATATTTGGGCCTTGTCTTTGGGGGTGTATTCATGCAATTATTAGGGTGACCTGACATTGGAAATACTGACACAGTACAGTCCCAGCTATTTCAGCCACCCCACCCCCTCCCTTAGAGTTTTTAATCCCTCCCTGGCCAAGCATCAATCGTCTGGCTAATCCAATCCAAGCCATTGTTTTATTAATCTGGCCCTGGGCTGGCTACGGTAACAAGATTCATACAGTACAGTATAGTAAAGGGTAGACAACAAATGGTCTTGCA
Source organism: Ascaphus truei (assembly GCF_040206685.1). Lineage (NCBI taxonomy): Eukaryota > Metazoa > Chordata > Amphibia > Anura > Ascaphidae > Ascaphus > Ascaphus truei. The sequence continues at coordinate 131,762,230 of NC_134485.1, forward strand.
GTATACTGTATTACTACAAATCTGTCAGGTTGACCAGAATCACTGCGGATATCGGAAAATAATACAATTTTATTAATTCTATGTAGAATTAATAAAATTGTATTATTTTCCGATATCTGCAGTGATTCTGGTCAACCTGACAGATTTGTAGTAATACAGTATACTGCAAGACCATTTGTTGTCTACCCTTTACTATACTGTATGAATGACAATAGAGTGCTGTATACTTTATAAGGGGAATCCTTCTGATCAACTCTCTTTGATCAACACTGATAAATATCATATTTACTTTATACCCCTTTAGCACCTGTCGTTCCATCCTACAGTATGCACCCATTTACAATGGTGATTGCGGTCATATTCACGTACTTTATGTGAGATAAATTAACCAGTTCTTTTATTGCTGAAGTCGCCACAAAAAACTTTTATTTACAAATACAGTACAATACAATGGGGAAACATTTCAAGTTAACAGCAATTCAAAACCTCAACACACAATACTACATACTGTACAGTACTGTATGATTATTTATTTATAATACAGTATACAGCTCTGTACTGTATATGCAGTATACAGTATACTGTACTATATTTGGGCCTTGTCTTTGGGGGTTTATTCATGCAATTATTGGGGTGACCTGCCGTTGGAAATACTGACACAGTACAGTCCCAGCTATTTCAGCCACCCCACCCCCTCCCTTAGAGTTTTTAATCCCTCCCTGGCCAAGCATCAATCGTCTGGCTAATCCAATCCAAGCCATTGTTTTGTTAATCTGGCCCTGGGCTGGCTACGGTAACAAGATTCATACAGTACAGTATAGTAAAGGGTAGACAACAAATGGTCTTGCAGTATACTGTATTACTACAAATCTGTCAGGTTGACCAGAATCACTGCGGATATCGGAAAATAATACAATTTTATTAATTCTATGTAGAATTAATAAAATTGTATTATTTTCCGATATCCGCAGTGATTCTGGTCAACCTGACAGATTTGTAGTAATACAGTACAGTATACTGCAAGACCATTTGTTGTCTACCCTTTACTATACTGTATGAATGACAATAGAGTGCTGTATACTTTATAAGGGGAATCCTTCTGATCAACTCTCTTTGATCAACACTGATAAATATCATATTTACTTTATACCCCTTTAGCACCTGTCGTTCCATCCTACAGTATGCACCCATTTACAATGGTGATTGCGGTCGTATTCACGTACTTTATGTGAGATAAATTAACCAGTTCTTTTATTGCTGAAGTCGCCACAAAAAACTTTTATTTACAAATACAGTACATTACAATGGGGAAACATTTCAAGTTAACAGCAATTCAAAACCTCAACACACAATAATACATACTGTACAGTACTGTATGATTATTTATTTACAATACAGTATACAGCTCTGTACTGTATATGCAGTATACAGTATACTGTACTATATTTGGGCCTTGTCTTTGGGGGTTTATTCATGCAATTATTAGGGTGACCTGCCGTTGGAAATACTGACACAGTACAGTCCCAGCTAGTATTTCAGCCACCCCACCCCCTCCCTTAGAGTTTTTAATCCCTCCCTGGCCAAGCATCAATCGTCTGGCTAATCCAATCCAAGCCATTGTTTTGTTAATCTGGCCCTGGGCTGGCTACGGTAACAAGATTCATACAGTACAGTATAGTAAAGGGTAGACAACAAATGGTCTTGCAGTATACTGTATTACTACAAATCTGTCAGGTTGACCAGAATCACTGCGGATATCGGAAAATAATACAATTTTATTAATTCTATGTAGAATTAATAAAATTGTATTATTTTCCGATATCCGCAGTGATTCTGGTCAACCTGACAGATTTGTAGTAATACAGTACAGTATACTGCAAGACCATTTGTTGTCTACCCTTTACTATACTGTATGAATGACAATAGAGTGCTGTATACTTTATAAGGGGAATCCTTCTGATCAACTCTCTTTGATCAACACTGATAAATATCATATTTACTGTATACCCCTTTAGCACCTGTCGTTCCATCCTACAGTATGCACCCATTTACAATGGTGATTGCGGTCGTATTCACGTACTTTATGTGAGATAAATTAACCAGTTCTTTTATTGCTGAAGTCGCCACAAAAAACTTTTATTTACAAATACAGTACAATACAATGGGGAAACATTTCAAGTTAACAGCAATTCAAAACTTCAACACACAATAATACATACTGTACAGTACTGTATGATTATTTATTTATAATACAGTATACAGCTCTGTACTGTATATGCAGTATACAGTAAACTGTACTATATTTGGGCCTTGTCTTTGGGGGTTTATTCATGCAATTATTAGGGTGACCTGCCATTGGAAATACTGACACAGTACAGTCCCAGCTATTTCAGCCACCCTACCCCCTCCCTTAGAGTTTTTAATCCCTCCCTGGCCAAGCATCAATCGTCTGGCTAATCCAATCCAAGCCATTGTTTTGTTAATCTGGCCCTGGGCTGGCTACGGTAACAAGATTCATACAGTACAGTATAGTAAAGGGTAGACAACAAATGGTCTTGCAGTATACTGTATTACTACAAATCTGTCAGGTTGACCAAAATCACTGCGGATATCGGAAAATAATACAATTTTATTAATTCTATGTAGAATTAATAAAATTGTATTATTTTCCGATATCCGCAGTGATTCTGGTCAACCTGACAGATTTGTAGTAATACAGTATACTGCAAGACCATTTGTTGTCTACCCTTTACTATACTGTATGAATGACAATAGAGTGCTGTATACTTTATAAGGGGAATCCTTCTGATCAACTCTCTTTGATCAACACTGATAAATATCATATTTACTGTATACCCCTTTAGCACCTGTCGTTCCATCCTACAGTATGCACCCATTTACAATGGTGATTGCGGTCGTATTCACGTACTTTATGTGAGATAAATTAACCAGTTCTTTTATTGCTGAAGTCGCCACAAAAAACTTTTATTTACAAATACAGTACAATACAATGGGGAAACATTTAAAGTTAACAGCAATTCAAAACCTCAACACACAATAATACATACTGTACAGTACTGTATGATTATTTATTTATAATACAGTATACAGCTCTGTACTGTATATGCAGTATACAGTATACTGTACTATATTTGGGCCTTGTCTTTGGGAGTTTATTCATGCAATTATTAGGGTGACCTGCCGTTGGAAATACTGACACAGTACAGTCCCAGCTATTTCAGCCACCCCACCCCCTCCCTTAGAGTTTTTAATCCCTCCCTGGCCAAGCATCAATCGTCTGGCTAATCCAATCCAAGCCATTGATTTGTTAATCTGGCCCTGGGCTGGCTACGGTAACAAGATTCATACAGTACAGTATAGTAAAGGGTAGACAACAAATGGTCTTGCAGTATACTGTATTACTACAAATCTGTCAGGTTGACCAGAATCACTGCGGATATCGGAAAATAATACAATTTTATTAATTCTATGTAGAATTAATAAAATTGTATTATTTTCCGATATCCGCAGTGATTCTGGTCAACCTGACAGATTTGTAGTAATACAGTATACTGCAAGACCATTTGTTGTCTACCCTTTACTATACTGTATGAATGACAATAGAGTGCTGTATACTTTATAAGGGGAATCCTTCTGATCAACTCTCTTTGATCAACACTGATAAATATCATATTTACTGTATACCCCTTTAGCACCTGTCGTTCCATCCTACAGTATGCACCCATTTACAATGGTGATTGCAGTCGTATTCACGTACTTTATGTGAGATAAATTAACCAGTTCTTTTATTGCTGAAGTCGCCACAAAAAACTTTTATTTACAAATACAGTACAATACAATGGGGAAACATTTCAAGTTAACAGCAATTCAAAACCTCAACACACAATACTACATACTGTACAGTACTGTATGATTATTTATTTATGATACAGTATACAGCTCTGTACTGTATATGCAGTATACAGTATACTGTACTATATTTGGGCCTTGTCTTTGGGGGTTTATTCATGCAATTATTAGGGTGACCTGCCGTTGGAAATACTGACACAGTACAGTCCCAGCTATTTCAGCCACCCCACCCCCTCCCTTAGAGTTTTTAATCCCTCCCTGGCCAAGCATCAATCGTCTGGCTAATCCAATCCAAGCCATTGTTTTGTTAATCTGGCCCTGGGCTGGCTACGGTAACAAGATTCATACAGTACAGTATAGTAAAGGGTAGACAACAAATGGTCTTGCAGTATACTGTATTACTACAAATCTGTCAGGTTGACCAGAATCACTGCGGATATCGGAAAATAATACAATTTTATTAATTCTATGTAGAATTAATAAAATTTTATTATTTTCCGATATCCGCAGTGATTCTGGTCAACCTGACAGATTTGTAGTAATACAGTACTGCAAGACCATTTGTTGTCTACCCTTTACTATACTGTATGAATGACAATAGAGTGCTGTATACTTTATAAGGGGAATCCTTCTGATCAATTCTCTTTGATCAACACTGATAAATATCATATTTACTGTATACCCCTTTAGCACCTGTCGTTCCATCCTACAGTATGCACCCATTTACAATGGTGATTGCGGTCGTATTCACGTACTTTATGTGAGATAAATTAACCAGTTCTTTTATTGCTGAAGTCGCCACAAAAAACTTTTATTTACAAATACAGTACAATACAATGGGGAAACATTTCAAGTTAACAGCAATTCAAAACCTCAACACACAATAATACATACTGTACAGTACTGTATGATTATTTATTTATAATACAGTATACAGCTCTGTACTGTATATGCAGTATACAGTATACTGTACTATATTTGGGCCTTGTCTTTGGGGGTTTATTCATGCAATTATTAGGGTGACCTGCCGTTGGAAATACTGACACAGTACAGTCCCAGCTAGTATTTCAGCCACCCCACCCCCTCCCTTAGAGTTTTTAATCCCTCCCTGGCCAAGCATCAATCGTCTGGCTAATCCAATCCAAGCCATTGTTTTGTTAATCTGGCCCTGGGCTGGCTACGGTAACAAGATTCAGCAGGAGGCCAGCCAGCGTATGATCCCACCATCCCCCTCCCTTAGAGGGAGGCCTGCCTGCTTTGGAAAAATCCCCTCTCGAATTGGAAATGTAAATCTGATGTGCATCCGTTTGCTTACAGTAACTGTTCTGTTCAGAACAGCCACTGCTTCTAAATTACTGAAAATATACAGGATAAATATACAGTAATGTGAAATAATCCGTTCTGTGGGTCTGAGAGGGTTGAAAGTCACCAGGTCCTAATACAGTACAGTACATTCTCGAATACCTTTAGAATAAAAATACAGTATATATAAATATACAGTATAAATATTGCACAGTATAATGTTAAATAACCCATCCTGTTCTTTTTCCCTTCATACTGTAACAGTATCCTCATTGTGTCTGCGGTACAGTAGTTCATTGAGAGAGGAGAGGTTTTGTGTACATCATTACTGTTGTTTATATACTGTACATTTGACTGCACAAGCAGATTTGACGGAACACAACGCCCCCCCTCCCCCTTGGGCACCCTTTTTCCTGGAACGACAAGAAAACAAAAACTTTGTTCAGTTACTGTACTGTACTTTATGTGCGTACTGTATTATGGTAGAACTACTGTACAGTAGGTGGCTGGTGCAGCTTTCTCTGGAAAAAAAAAATGGAGCAGTTAGTAGGCAGTTACTGTAGTACTGTCAAACTAGTCTACTGTACTGTATACTGGAACTACTGTATACTCTGACTATTGGGAAAGAAAAAATCTGTGCCATACTTACCTGTATCATACTGTACTTACTATACAATACTACAGCACTGTACTACTTTCCTGATGCTTGCCCATTGCGCGCGATGACAATGGGCAACACAGTGGCAATATGGTCTATATATTTATTGCATCGTTCCACGGTGAGTACATCGTTCCAAAAACTCATTATGGCTTTATACAACTCGTCCTTCTTGGAGGGTTTCGCCACTTTACGGATGTGGTCCTTCAGCTGATGCCAGACCATTTCGATCGGATTGAAGTCTGGCGATCTGTGTTTGGAAAGAAAGGACAATTAGTTTAAGAGATACAGTACACAGTAAAAACAGTGGGGAACATAAATGGGACACGGTCTACTGCACTTACTCCGCTGGCGTCTTCACCCAGTTGATGCCGCGCTCAAGGATATGCGCCGTTGACGCGGTGTGCTTGGGATCATTGTCCTGGTAAAAGCGATGACCATTGGGAAAGTCTCGTGTGATGTATCGCACTATCACGGGCACAATGTTGTCTTGGAAGAAATCTTTATTCATGATTCCTATAGCAAGAAAAGAAAAGTGCTCAATAGTACAGTACAGTGCATAATGTAAGGCAACACTAGTCAAGTACAGTGCATTAGGCGGCATTATATTTGAGAAATTGTACCTTCAAAGACGACAATGCATCCCGGTCCACGCCTAGAGATGGCACCCCACACATGCAGCTTCACAGGGTGTTTTGGCCGCGGCTTCAAAGTTATGCGGCCTTTTTTGTGGAATGCAAATCTTGCAAATCTCTCCAGCGACACAGTAGACTCATCAGTGAAGATGCAATCCTGGAAAGTCTCACCGCTGTCGATCCATGCTTGGGCCTGTAGCACTCTTTTGATTCTGTTTGCGTCCCGTATCATGGGGTACGCTCTGTAATGACAATGAATAAAAAATTTTAGCGTCACAGTGCAGTACAGTTTGCAAAACAACACTTTTACTTTACAGTACCTCCTGTACTGTCCAGTACTAACCTCACACGTCCATATTTCCATCCAATTCTGCGTCTCATCTTCTTTATGCTGCTCTCGGATACAGTCAGATTGTGCTTTTCCTGCAGAGTGTTTTTAACCCTTAATGCGCTTCTCTCATCATTCTCCTCACTTATTCTGTCCACCAGAAGAGTAGTCTCCCTACAATGCAAAGAAATTATATTGTGTTATTAATATGCAGCAATATAAAATGTATACTGTATACTGTACATGTAATGTTGTAATATACAGTAAATATAAATATACAAAAAATGTATACTGCTGTACTATAAATATAAATAGACAAAATATACAGTATACAGTACTGTTGTAATATAAATATACTATATAAATATACTGTTGTTATATCATAATAAATACACATCATATACTGTATATTCCGTTGTAAGATGAATTGCAATATACCAAAAGTGTATACTGCTGCACAAAAAATATAAATTGACCACACATACACTATATACTGTTGTAATATAATAAATATACTATATAAATACGGTATACTGTTGTTATATCATAATAAATACACATCATATACTGTATATTCCGTTGTAAGATGAATTGCAATATACCAAAAGTGTATACTGCTGCACAAAAAATATAAATTGACCACACATACACTATATACTGTTGTAATATAATAAATATACTATATAAATACGGTATACTGTTGTTATATCATAATAAATACACATCATATACTGTTTATTCCGTTTTAAGATGAATTGCAATATACCAAAAGTGTATACTGCTGCACAAAAAATATATTAATTGACCACACATACTGTACATTATATACTGTTGTAATATAATAAATATACTATATAAATACGGTATACTATTGTTATATCATAATAAATACACATCATATACTATATATTCCGTTGTAAGATGCATTGCAATATAACAAAAGTGTATACTGCTGCACAAAAAATATAAATTGACCACACATACACTATATACTGTTGTAATATAATAAATATACTATATAAATACGGTATACTGTTGTTATATCATAATAAATACACATCATATACTGTATATTCCGTTGTAAGATGAATTGCAATATACCAAAAGTGTATACTGCTGCACAAAAAATATAAATTGACCACACATACACTATATACTGTTGTAATATAATAAATATACTATATCAATACGGTATACTGTTGTTATATCATAATAAATACACATCATATACTGTATATTCCGTTGTAAGATGAATTGCAATATACCAAAGTGTATACTGCTGCACAAAAAATATAAATTGACCACACATACTGTACACTATATACTGTTGTAATATAATAAATATACTATATAAATACGGTATACTGTTGTTATATCATAATAAATACACATCATATACTGTATATTCCGTTGTAAGATGAATTGCAATATAACAAAAGTGTATACTGCTGCACAAAAATATAAATTGACCACACATACAGTACACTACAGTATATACTGTTGTAATATAAATATACTATATAAATACGGTATACTGTACTGCTGCGGCCGAGTTTATTCGAGCATTTGCCCGTTCTCGGCCGCAGCAGTTACCTGGCGCGCGCCGGAGGGTGCCGGGCGCGCGCCGAAGCAGCGGAGGAGAGGCCCGCCGATCGCGGCTTCCCCCTCTCCTCTCCGGGTCCGCTGGGTCCCCCGGAACCCCCTGCCGCCGTCCCCCACATCGCGGGACACCAGGGCTCCCTCGGGGAGCCCTGGACGCGCGTGCAGGGGGCGCAGGCACCCGATGACGCGTGACCGTGCATCGGTGACGCGCGGCACGCCGAGGGGCTGCCACTTGCAAGCCGGGAAATCTCCCGGCTTGCGGAACTGGCCACACTTCAATAAAGTGTGTCGCCAGTGTAGATGTACACTACAGTTTTCTATATTTTTTTTGGTTAAGTTTTATAAATATACTTACGCATTTGTTACCTTTGGTGCCTTTTTGCGGTCTCTGTTTTTTCCTTGTGCATGATAGCACACGGTGTTTGATGGCACAACGAGGCCAGAAGCAGTAAACCAGCGCTGGATATCTGCAATTCGTTTTCCGCTCGTGTACATCTCCTTCATTCTCATGCTGAGATCCTTTGAAATCTTCTTAACAGGCATTGCTGCGAGTAGAAAGAAATACAAACACAAGAATGTGTATTCGATGTTTAGTCGATGTGTATTCAATGTGCAGTGAATCCACAAAATGGATGGTGTATTTATATGTTAATGACTCACATTACAGACCACCCACTTTCAACACCTGTACCTGGCCGCCATGCATAAAAGGTTGTACACGTTGCATAGCCCACCACTTGCTGATCTTTATCTGAGCCATTGTCCAGATACTGCATTGTGCCTCCCACTTACATGGAGCAGCCCCAGTTCTATGGACGAAAGAACCATCTCACCTCTGCTGTGCCTGCCACACTGAAAAAGAGAAAGGCAGTTACCGTTTCCAAGCCAAAGGCAAAGCGACAGGCTAAGGCCAACAAAGAAAACCTTCTGCTGACCCCAAAGGCTAAGGCTTTTAAAACACGTCAGCCTTATTATGTGAAGAAGAAATCTCGTGTGCTCGGTACGCAATACTGTGCTCGGTACGCAAGACGAATGGCAGCCAACTCACCGAATCCGCAGACCACTTGCTCCCATAAGCTTCGACGACTCTGCTGTAGCTGTCCCGGAAATCTTCAGCCCGGCTTCTCCACCCCCATCTTCTCCGGTTCCATCTGAAGATGCTGCTGCCTCTGAAATCCACGGGTCACTGTCTCCTTTGCTCTTGGACGACTCTGCTTCTCTCCCGGAAATCCAGCGGTCACCTTCTCCATCCCTCTTCGACGACGCTGCAGCTTCTCCTGTACCGGGCCTCCCCAGGTCACCTCCTCCACTCTCCATCGATGCCGCTTCTCTCCAGGTAACCCCCATCTCATCCTCCGTTGCACCCATCCCCCCAGATCTCCAGATGCCATGCACAAGCAGCTCGTTAGACCGGATCCTGAATGGGCTAACTGTGGATCTCCCCGGGAATTCTATTGTGCTGGCAAAGCTAGATCTGCTTCTGGAGTCGGTGCTACATGTGGAGCAACGGATGCTACATATGGAGCAACGGATGGATCAACGGATGCTACATATGGAGCAACGGATGGATCAACGGATGGACAAGATAGAGGCTGACATAGCGGGCATACATTATTTGATCGGTGTTAATGCCCCTGTTTCCCCGACGCTGGAGCAGGGGGGTGACATGGATGTGATGCATGGTACCTTCGGCCCCGTCCATCACCAAGCACACCCCCTCCACCAGAAGATGTAGTGTACTATGCTATTGAGGAGGACATGACAACCCCGTCAAGACCACGCCAGGAGACAACCCAGCGACCACTACCTGAGGAAAGTTTCCTCCCAGACACCCTACCATTGCCCGTCGCCTCAAGTACACCCGCTCCCAAAAGACCTCCTACACCCGCTCGCATAGAAACAGTGCCCGACATCTCCCTGTGCGATCTGCCACCGGCGCTGAGGGAGAAGTATAGGGTGAGGAGTGCTGGTATAACACACAAGTATGCCTTGATCATATTTAAACACCATGTTCCCTACACATTGTACTGCGAGTGGGTGTTCAAAGTAAATTACGAAGGGAATCGCAATATAGAGGCCCTTCCTGCTAATTTAAGGAAAAAGATTGTGGAAGAAATGCAGCGCTATTATCCTGTTACAGATCCTGTAATGAGAGGCGTTAGAGACTGCATTAATGGCGTTTTGCTCCATGCAAGGCATCGGCCATGGATGGAAAATGGGGAGGACTTTCAGTGAGACCATACTGTAATATTGTGCTGTACTGTACAATACATGTTTTACCCTACAGTACCTGCTGTACTTAAACAAAGGATACTGTACTGTATGTTGTTGTGTGTTGCACGGTTTTTGTACTGTATTTGTAAATAAAAGTTTTTGGTGGCGACTTCAGCAATAAAAGAACTGGTTAATTTATCTCACACTCAGTACTACAAACTGCTTTTTGCTGCCAGACTGCAAAGCCGCAAGACCAGCAACATTGTAACAAAAGAGCAATGAGCGCGCAATTGGCGTGGGAACTTCTGTTCTAAGGCCCCTAGAAATAATATTCTTTATTTTATTTATAAACTCACATTTATAAACCCCGTCACCCACCCCCGCTACACACAATAAAAAATAATCACACACAGCATCCCCGCAATAAATAAATAAATAAATACAAATAAATACATTTGAAATACATTTTTATTCCTAGTGTAGATGTGCAGGGGGTCTCGGGAGCTGAACTGCACTGGTTTCAGGTCGGGGGACCTCCTGCCCCCCGAGATACAGCCCCCTTTATGAGGTGCCGGTATCCCTCTGCGTTAAGGGCCCCGATCACGTGACCGCGGCCTGTTAAACCAAGCAGAGCAGAGGGATACTGGCACCCCCTAAAGGGGCCTGTATCTCGGGGAGCAGGGGGTCCCCAGACCTGAAACCTGTGCGCTTCTGCTCCGGATACCCCCTGCACATCTACACTGTGAATAAAACACACACATCATTAAAGAATCATTCTTTACCTTAGCGGCTATGCGCTATGGTAAAGAAGCAGCATTTCTGTATTTTTAATAATATTGTACAGTGAGCAGGGGGTTCCCTGAGACAGAAATCTAATCTCAGGGGACCCCCTGCTCCTGCACAATATTATTAAAAGTTCAGAAATGCTGCTTCATTACCATAGCGTATAGCCGGGGTTAAGGCATAATAACCAATAAATACATTCAATACACTACCCACTACCCATGGCAACCTCCGCTGCTGCTGCTGCTGTACAGTAAAACAGAGAAAAAAATTAACACTTTCAAAGTAATGTCCCCTAACCCCTTAATCACCATAGCGGATATTAACCGCTACAGTCATGAAGGGGTTAACACACCCTCACCCACCACTCGGGACGCCTACTGTACATACCCTCCCACTCTAACCCCCCCCCCCGTGAGGCCTAACCACCCTCAACCCTCACCCACTAACTACCCACAAGGGAGGCCTACCCACATACCGTTGGGGAACCCCCCACCCCCAGTCCCCGCAATCAAAACAATGCACAGCCTCACAATAAACAGCATTCTATTTATTAAATACATTACCCACCCCCTGTGCCCCCCTATAAATACAAGATGTATTCTTTTACATTCAGGGTCCATAACGCAGCCCCACGCTAGTCCCCGGTGGGCTGGCAGGGCACCTGGACAGACCTACAGTTTACCAGCAGCATTCCACAGGTTCTGGAGGCCTGCTGGTGGATCCTGCCAGCACCATGGCACCCAGGTGGTCTCCTTGGGTCACCGTGAGCCACAATTGGGTCCCCACGGTAGGCCCAAGGATGTCTGGGAGCCCCGGGTCAAACCCACAGGTGTCTGCGGGGCCTCGGGTGGTTCCCATGAGGGTCTGGGGAACTCACGGGTGCTCACTACGGGTCCGCGGTGCCCCCACAGAAGTGGGACCACACATCATCATCCCCGCACCTATGGGTCGGCGGTGCCCCCACAGAAGTGGGACCACACATCGTCATCCCCGCAGACTACGGGTCCGCGGTGCCCCCACAGAAGTGGGACCACACATCATCATCCCCGCATGTGTCACCCGTGGAACCACCAGCCTGATACCCTTGGGATAATCGAGAATACCCAGAGGTGGTCTCCATAGGCCCCACGCAGAACCACGGAATCAAACCCTGAATGTAAAAAAAATAAACCTGGCCTATACATTCAATACATACACCCTCCCCCCCAACACCTACAGTACAATAATGTGCAAAATAACTATTATCCAGATATGGATAATAGATTAATTGCCCATTATTAAAAACATTAACTAGCATATACAAATAAATAAAGTACTACTGACCTCATCAATACGAAGTGTCCGAAGCCAGCGCCTTCCTTCTCTTGCCCACACAATACATAGCCAAAACCAAGGCAATACATTGCAAGTACATTCAGATATCAATTAACCCCTTAAACACCTTATCGGATAATAACCGCAAAGGTAATTAAGGGTTAAGCCACACAGGCACGATACCCACCCTTCACCCATGAATTTGTACTGTGGCTTCATCATGCAACTATATATATATACTGTATACTGTATATATACATACAGAAAGACAGAGAGAAAGAGAGAGAGAGAGATACAGTATACAGTACAGTATATATATATACACACGTTATATACACACCCATGATAAACCAATATACAGTACAAATAAATGTAGAAGGGTTATCAAAAGCACTGTCCTACAACCAAACACTTCTCCATACATACACACTAAATTAAAATCAATTTCCTTTAATATTCATAACTGATCTCTCAATCTAAATCATCACTAAACCTCTGAAAAGCCATTTAAACTGTATATATATCTCTCTCTCTCTCTCTCTTTCTCTCTGTCTCTCTGTATATATATACAGTATATATATATATATAGTTGCATGATGAAGCCACAGTACAAATTCATGGGTGAGGGTGGGTATCGGGCCTGTGTGGCTTAACCCCTTAATTACCTTTGCGGTTATTATCTGATAAGGTGTTTAAGGGGTTAATTGATATCTGAATGTAATTGCAATGTATTGGCTTTGTATTTGCTATGTATGTTGTGGACAAGACAAGGATTTTGCTGGCAACGGACACTTCGTATTGATGAGGTCAGTAGTACTTTATTTATTTGTATATGCTAGTTAATGTTTTTAATAATGGGCAATTAATCTATTATCCATATCTGGATAATAGTTATTTTGCACATTATTGTACTGTAGGTGTTGGGGGGGAGGGTGTATGTATTGAATGTATAGGCGAGGTTTATTTTTTTTACATTCAGGGTTTGATTCCGTGGTTTTGCGTGGGGCCTATGGAGACCACCTATGGGTATCCTCGGGTATCCCAAGGGTATCAGGCTGGTGGTTCCACGGGTGACACATGCGGGGATGATGATGTGTGGTCCCACTTCTGTGGGGGCACCGCGGACCCGTAGTCTGCGGGGATGACGATGTGTGGTCCCACTTCTGTGGGGGCACCGCCGACCCGTAGGTGCGGGGATGATGATGTGTGGTCCCACTTCTGTAGGGGCACCGCGGACCCGTAGTGAGCACCCGTGAGTTCCCCAGACCCCCATGGGAACCACCCGAGGCCCCACAGACACCTGTGGGTTTGACCCGGGGCTCCCAGACATCCTTGGGCCTACCGTGGAGACCCAATTGTGGCTCACGGTGACCCAAGGAGACCACCTGGGCGCTATGGTGCTGGCAGGATCCACCAGCAGGCCTCCAGAACCTGTGTAAAAAGGGCTGCTGGTAAACTGTAGGTCTGTCCAGGTGCCCTGCCAGCCCACCGGGGACAAGCGTGGGGCTGCGTTATGAACCCTGTATGTAAAAGAATAAATCTTGTATTTATGGGGGGGCACAGGGGGTGGGTAATGTATTTAATAAATATAATGCTGTTTATTGTGGGTCATTGTACTGTTTTTATTGTGGGTACTGGGGGTGGGGTGTTTCCCCAACGGTATGTGGGTAGGCCTCCCTTGTGGGTACTCACTGGGTGGTTAAGCCTCAAGGGGGGGGGGGAGGTTAGTGTGGGAGGGTATGTAGGCATCCCAAGTGGTGGGTGAGGGTGGGTTAACCCCTTCATGACTGTAGCGGTCAATAACTGCTATGGTGATTAAGGGGTTAGGGGACATTACTTTGTATGTTTTAATTTTTGTGTCTGTTTTTCAGAAGCGGAGGGGCCATGGCCAGGATGGGGGGGGTAACGGTATGTGGGTAGGGGGTGAGGGTGGTTAGACCTCACAGTATGCACATTGGGTCCCCCCCCCTCCCCACATTTACATACTGTACTGTACACTGCACGACATCAATGCAGCGGGGGAGATTTACTGGTAACAGAAACAGCTCTCCCCTCCAGTGTAATCTGTTTAACAGAAACATTAGGGGGGAAGGGGCTTTAGGCCTTTATATCTCTCTCCCTTCAGCGTAATCTGTTTAACAGAAACATTAGGGGGGAAGGGGCTTTAGGCCTTTATATCTCTCTCCCTTCAGTGTAATCTGTTTAACAGAAACATTAGGGGGGAGGGGGCTTTAAACAATGCTGTGTATAATGTATAAGGTTTTTTTACAATTAGATAGATGTAATCCTTGGTATTGTAAGGGTTAGCTTTGGTTTTAAATTGTGTTTTCTGGTTGGTACTTACAGTACAGTATATATTGATTTTTGTTTACTTGATTGGTTAAAATAGTTGACTTGTTTGGAAGTGTTTGTATTTACTGGTAGAGTAGCTTGCAATTATATTGTTAACATTCATTTGCAGAATGTACAGTATATGGTGCATAGATTTTATGCTATGCATCATTTATACAATGTAAATGCAATGTACTGTGTGGATTGGAATGTTATGTTTTATATTGTAAAATCAGTTAGGATTATTAAATGGATTATTATTATTGTCTGTATAGAGAAGCGTTATTTGTAGGACAGTATGATTTTGATAACCATTCTACATGTATTTGTATATTGGTTCATCATCTGTGTGTATATACTGTATACTATATACTGTGTATATAGTACTGTGTATATAATGTATATATATATATATATATCTATATCTATATATATATATATATATATAGATATAGATATATATATATATATATATATATATATATATATATCTATATATCTATATCTATATATATATATATATATATACTGTATATATATATATATATATATATATGCATATATATATATATATATATATATATATATATATATATATATATATATATATATATATATATACAGTATATATATACACAGTATATACTGTATATGTATAGGGATTGTTATTATATATATACTGTATATATATCCAGTATATATATATATATACTGTACTGTATATATTTATTTCTCTTCATGTATTTATTTATTTAGATTTATTTATTAATTGTGGGGCTGCTGTGCGTGAATTTTTTTTATTGGGGGTGAGGGGGGTGTTTGGCCCTTGGTGTGAGTTTAGGACTTGCAGCAGCAAAATTAATAAATAAATCTAAATAAATAAATAAATAAATGAATATAAATAAATACATTTAAAATACATTTTTATTGATAGTGTAGATGTGCAGAGGGTCTCCGGAGCTAAAGCGCACAGGTTTCAGGTCTGGGGACCCCCTGCCCCCCGAGATACAGGCCCCTTTAGGGGGTGCCGGTATCCCTCTGCTCTGCTTGGTTTACAGGACGCGATCACGTGATCGGGCCCTTTAAACCAAGCAGAGGGATACCGGCACCCCCTAAAGGGGCCTGTATCTCGGGGAGCAGGGGGTCCCCAGACCTAATACCAATGCGATTCAGCTCCGGAGACCCCCTGCACATCTACACTATCAATAAAAATGTATTTCAAATGTATTTATTGTCATTTATTTATTTATTTATTATAGATTTATTTATTTATTTATTTTTTGAACCCCCTGCTCACTGTACAATATTATTAAAAATCCAGAAATGCTGCTTCTTTACCATAGCGCATAGCCGCTAAGGTAAAGAATGATTCTTTAATGATGTGTGTGTTTTATTCACAGTGTAGATGTGCAGGGGGTCTCCGGAGCAGAAGCGCACAGGTTTCATGTCTGGGGACCCCCTTGCTCCCCGAGATACAGGCCTCTTTAGGGGGTGCCGGTATCCCTCTGCTCTGCTTGGTTTAACAGGCCGCTGTCACGTGATCGGGGCCTTTAAACCAAGCAGAGGGATACCGGCACATCATAAAGGGGGCTGTATCTCGGGGGGCAGGAGGTCCCCCGACCTGAAACCAGTGCGGTTCAGCTCCGGAGACCCCCTGCACATCTACATTATCAATAAAAATGTATTTCAAATGTATTTATTGTCATTTATTTATTTATTTATTTACTGTAGATTTATTTATTTATTTTTTGGCGGCTGCTGTGCTGTGTGTGTGTATTTTTTTATTGTGGGTAGCGGGA
The DNA here is from genome assembly GCF_040206685.1 of Ascaphus truei. Lineage (NCBI taxonomy): Eukaryota > Metazoa > Chordata > Amphibia > Anura > Ascaphidae > Ascaphus > Ascaphus truei. The sequence goes on from NC_134485.1 coordinate 131,779,069, forward strand.
GGGTGGGTGAATGGGGTATTAGCCCCAATGATGGTTGTTTAGGGCTTGCGGGGGGGGGGTAGCGGGAGGGCTTAACCCCTTCATGACCATAGCGGTATTAACTGCTACGGTCGTGAAGGGGTTAAGTGCACCCAAAAAACCCCCCGCAAGTCCTAAACTCACACCAAGGGCCAAATACCCCCCCTCACCCATCCCCACTACACACAATAAAGCGGGCACGGTGGGTTAACCCCTTCATTGCCTTAGCGGCTATCCGCTATGGTAATGACGCAGCATTTCTGTATTTTTAATAATATTGAGCAGGAGCAGGGGGGGTCCCTGAGCATTAATTTCTGGCTCAGGGAACCCCCTGCTCACTGTACAATATTATTAAAATACACAAATGATGCTTCTTTACCATAGCGCATAGCCGCTAAGGTAAAGAACGAGTGTTTATTTATACTGTATATTGTATATTGTACATTGTATATGTGTTTTATTGATACTGTACATGTGCAGAGGGTCTCCAGAGCAGAAGCGCACAGGTTTCAGGTCTGGGGACCCCCTGCCCCCCGAGATACAGACCCCTTTAGGGGGTGCCGGTATCAATCTGCTCTGCTTGGTTTACAGGCCACGATCACGTGATCGGGCCCTTTAAACCAAGCAGAGGGATACCGGCACCCCCTAAAGGGGGCTGTATCTCGGGGGCCCGGGGGTCCCCAGACCTGAAACCAACGCGATTCAGCTCCGGAGACCCCCTGCACATGTACACTATCAATAAAAATGTATTTAAAATGCCGATGTTTGCGCAGAGAGAGAGCAGCGGATCTCTCTCTGCTGCAAACACATCTCGCCCCCGCCGCCCATACAGTAATATCATTTATGTATGTGCATATACAGTACTGTACTGTATGTGTACAGTACTGTACAGTATGTTAGGGCTTATAGGGGTTGTTGTTATACAGTATATATATATATATACAGTATATATACTGCATTACAATTCATTATAGGGGACGGCTTCACAGAGAACAGCTCGCAAGCGCCACCATGTGTATTTTCACGGCATTGCAGTATTTCAGCAAGCCGGAATAAAAAGCTTAAATCCCTGCCGGAAAATAACGCAATGCACTCTGGCAGAAAACGATCAGAAACCTGAATACACCCGAGTACACCCGAATTCACGGGACTAGCCGAGCTCAAATAAAGTGTGTCGCCAGTGTATAGGGGATTAGAGCTGGTCACAGAAACTGGAGGGGGGGCGACAGACTCAGGCGTCTCCGTCAAAGGGAGACGTTCTGGATCTGTAAGCTTAAAAGACTCACCCCCAATGGTTTAAACGTAGAGTTGGACATTGTAGCTTTCATATAATAAAACACACTTTCCCCATTTTCGTGTTTTGTGTTTATGGTAACATTTCTCTACCTATATCCAAACCAATTTTTAGATCAATAAAGATATTTATTACATTTTTTCTTACTTTTAATAGGATGTTTTTTGATATATACTCTTACACAAAATATGACTGAACTACTCTTTTTATTTTCTTCTCCCATTTCCCAAATATTAACTTGTCAGCTAATCTGCGAATATGATAAATCTATGCAAGTTTAAATTTGTTTTTAGCTTATAATAAGTTTGACTTAAATTGAATAAAGTAGTATTTTTTAACTATTTTTTAAGATTTTAAATACATATGTATAAATTCATGTGATAAATTAATTTTAAAGGTTTTAAATAAAAATATTTATTGTACAAATTTTACAATGAGAGTGTGTAAAGGGAACATTTGTTTTTTGGTTGAGCCTATAAACTTGAAATGGCCAAATAATCACACTTAGAAATAGGAATGATGAATTTCATGGTATTTTTTATTATTATTTTTTTACTTTCTAAATTTTGTATTATTACCACTGTATAAATTGTATAAATACAAAGGATGTTATGAAATGCTTCCTGTATAGAGGTACAGCTAGCCATATCGAGTACAGATACCCAGACAGTAGGAGTGGCTGGACCCACCTTCAGCTTTAAAGATGTGCCTGTGGGGACAGCCCCCTTCAATTATGTAATTAATCATCTCTGAGGGTCTATATATATTGATGGGACCCCTCCAACCACAATTTAAAAGCCTGAGGAAGCCGTGTTCACGACGAAACGCGTTGCTCCTACTGTACCTGTTTTTGATCAGTCGAGGCTTCCGTAGACAGTGAACACTCTGACAGCCACAACTTGCTCCCGAGCAGAGGCGCGTCATCTCTCTGCACTCCGGACGCGGAGTTGAGCAGCCCCTGTGGCTTGAAAGTTTCACTGAACCACGGCTAAGAGCCTAAAGACTATTTTATGTGAGTGTTATCCATGTGTTTATTTGTGCAGATGTTTTTATCTAATAAATGTTCAGTTTGAAACTCTATACTGACACTGTGCCTCACTCACCCCCTGAACTGCTGGATCGGGGAGAATGAAAAGGACTGCCTAACTCCAAGCACCTAAAGGAGGAGCTTTGACTGCAGTTCTTATTTAAAGAACACAGTTTGGTGCCTTGGTTTTGGTCTGCATCCTGGAAGGGTTAAGCTGAACCCCACAGACCCTTATACCACATATTTACTTACTCAGGGCCGTGTAAGTATTTTACTATTAACATTAATATCATACATACCCCTTCTCCTCCTCCTGGGACAAGCTGGAGTAGTTATCAAAGATATCTTTGTGTACCCACGCTTACACAAGGCCGTGTAAGTTTATTAATATTATCACCACCATCATCATCCCTTATTAGGGGTGTTTACCTCTATTATTTGTGACCATTTGCGAGTTTTGTGCCCTGAATTTATTTAACCCCTTGCTCCCCTGTTTTTTCTGTTTTTATGTATCTTGAGGGATTTGGATGATCCCTATACCGGGTTGAAGCAGAAGGGATCGAAGGTTATCTTTGGTTATTTTCGGAGATAACCTACTGGAGGTATTAATTATCTTTTATTATACCATTCTTTTATCTCTGTTTCGTAACTTGGGGTAAGCGCCTAGTGTTTTTGTTCTTTCCTGTATACCACATCCCTGCTGTTGGCTGCTACCCTATAGTCTTCTCGTTCTAGATTTAAAACATGTCAGATATGGAGGTGGTTGAAGATTTAACTACCCCCATAGAGAACTCACCAGATACCATTGCACCGAGTGTGTTTGAAAAAAGAGCACTACGGAGCAATGATATGAAAAGTAAACTGAGCATTAAGGAGGAAGTCAACATCACAGACACCGTTAAGTCAGATTTTGAAAAGCTAGACAAAGCAATGAAGAAGGATCTACGTATCCTCTTAGCTCGATCCTATCTAGAGGAATACCTTAGAGTCTCTAGAATTCCAAGAGGGCTTAGGGTTTCCAAACCTGCCTCTTTTGATTTAGTTGAAATAGAATATAGCTGCACGTGGGAAAAAATCCTGGACACATGCAGCATAGATCTTATGAATTTACTGATATCTCATCATAATATCACACTACAGAATCTAGATTTAGAGATTAATCAAATTAAAACCATTCTAGAACCCCTCATGCATTGCCCTTCGTTTAAATCGTTGAATAAGAAATTATCAGATGAATTAGACGTTTTAGAGAGGAATATCCTCATGAATAAGAATAAGAAATTCATGAGGGATGAGGAAGATTACAGGGATGGTAAACAAAGGAAATGGGATAAATCTTCGACAAGGGACCAGGTAAAGATAGGAGCAATTCAGCAGTGGGGAGAGAGAGAAATACATCTATTAACCCACCAAGAGGTAAGAAAAGTCCGATTAAAACTAGTTATATCCCCGCGTCAAAAAAAACAGAGGAGGAAGGGATTAAGAGCAATGTGACTGAGAGGGAATCCAAACCACAACAGAAACCTAAAGAGAAAGGTAGGGATAACCATTCCAGCACTAGTTTGCAATCAGACAATTTCACAAGATATGATAGAGGCCATGCAAGGGAGGCGGAGCAGAGATACCCCAATTATTCACAAACTAGAGGGGGGGACCCACATTACCGTACGAGGGATTATAGATATCCCAGGAGTGACTGGCGGGACAGGCGGGAGTACTCACCTAAAAGGGAACGTTCCCCAAGGAGGGACAGATCCCCAAGGAGGGATAGATCATCTAGGAGATCAAGGGAGAGATATGGGGATAGAAGAGAGAGGAGAGATTATAGGGACAGAAGGAGCGATTATATCGCACCAAAAAGCCCTATCTGGGAACGTGTAGACAGATCTAGGACAGGCGTTTCTTTTTTAGACCAGGTACCTCAGTCTCCAACGACGTTAAAAAACAATTTTCCAGCCTGGACGACCCGGTGGTCTCCGGGAACATAGAGGGGAAGGAAAAAGAAGAGGCAGAGAGGAAAAAGGAGAGGAAGGAAACGTCGGGAGCAAAATATCAACACACTAAGCAGTGATTTTAACATAAGTACAAAGGTGCTGACTGAGGCACAAACAAAGGTTTTAGCTAAGGGATTGAATTTTGCTCCCTCAAGAGGTCCCAGCGGTTTTGACCTTTTTATAGACGCCCAGAAATATATGCGTCAATTAACTGTCAAGCGTTTTTTCCTCAATAAAAAGGTTATAAGTCAAGCTCCAGGGCAAACCACACAAAGAAGTGCAGCAATAGAGCTAAACTTAACCACACCTGACAATTTCGTCCATTCAGATTTGAGAAATAAATCAAATTTTTATCCAAGTCACTGCAAAGGGCAGCACTTAGAGGTCTTCAACCAGTTAATCATGGACGACTTTGAAAAATTGGCCAATAGGGGAAACAAACACTGTGATAATTTAAATAAAGAAGAGAGAGAGGCACTAAAAGTATTAAAAGAGGAAAGCAGTATTACGATAAAACCAGCGGATAAAGGGGGAGGGGTTGTTGTTATGGATACTAGTTATTATTTCCAAGAATCACAACGTATCCTGGGTGATTTACAAACCTATGAAAGATTAGAACAGGATCCCTCAAAGATGTATCAAGACGAGCTAACAAGCATTTTGAGTGAGGCAAGGGACATAGGGATCTTGGGTGAGAAGGAGTACACTTATTTATTAAAAATACAACCAGTTAAGCCGGTGTTCTACTTCCTACCCAAGATCCACAAGGATCACCTGAAGCCACTGGGGAGACCCATTATTTCAGGTATTAGGTCTCTCACACAGAACTTTTCTGAATATGTCAATGTATATTTACAGAAATATGCCACTATTGCTAAATCCTATTTAAAAGACACCTTACAGGTTTTAATCATCCTATCGGGAGTACAGTGGCAGGAAGATTTTGTATTAGTAACCTGTGATGTCACCTCACTATACACTTCAATTAGGCATTAGGATGGCTGTGAGGCAGTTAGGGTGGCCCTAGAGAGGGATACAATGATTCCGCAGGAGCAGAAAACTTTCCTGCCAGAGGGATCTGATTTCATTTTGAAGCATAACCTCTTTTGGTTCGATGGGTCTATGTTTCTTCAGAGATGCGGGACGGCAATGGGGACCAGGTTTGCTCTGAGTTACGCCAACATTTTTATGGCCCACTGGGAAGAAAATAACATTTGGGCAGGCAATCTGTTCGGAGCGAACCTAGTCCTTTGGAAAAGATACATTGATGACATCGTTTTCATCTGGCAGGGGAGTAGTGAAGATTTGGAACTTTTCTTGAGGCATATTAACAACAATTCAGTGAACCTCACTTTCACGTCTGAGAGCAGTTCAAGTAGCATCAACTTCCTTGATCTAACGTTATACATTGAAAATAACACTCTGAAAACCAGAGGTTGATGCTAACAACTTTCTGCTAAGAAGTAGTTGTCATCATCACAGATGGTTGAACAATATCCCCTGCGGCCAATTGCGCCGTATTTGGCGTAATTGCGCAGAAGTTGATGCTTTTAGCCAGCAAGCAGAGGTGCTAAGGACGAAATTTGAGGAACGAGATTACGAATCAGAGGTGATCGCTAGAGCCCTACATAGAACTTTACAGTTAAGTAAAGAGGAACTCTTAATGTCTAAACCTAAGGAGGGTAGCACAAATTGGATGTGCCCTTCGTCACAAGATATAATCGCAAAGCCCATAATATAAGTAACATTTTAAAGAAACATTGGCACATTCTACGTAAGGACACATTATTGAAAGACTATCTACCGGAGGCTCCACGAGTAATTTTTAAAATAGCAGAAAATATTAAAAATCAACTGGTCCCTAGCGTTTATAAGAAAGAGATTAAAACTCAAACAAACAACTGGTTACCTAAATCGGTAGGATTTTTTAATTGTTTTAATTGCAAAGCTTGCCAACATGCGTCAAAGGACAAAGTAAGTTTTAGCTCTAATATCACAAATGAAATTTTTTCTACAAAACAATTCATCAATTGTAAAATGACTTTTGTGGTATACCTACTTGAGTGCGCATGTGGACTCCAGTATGTGGGCCGGACTACAAGAAGCTTGCGGGTCCGCATACTGGAACATATAGGGAACATTAGGAGAGGCCAGTTATCTCATAGTGTATCCATGCACTTTAACCAAAAACATGGAGGAGACCCCACGGGATTAATATACAGTATAGGGGATTAGAGCTGGTCACAGAAAACTGGAGGGGGGGCGACAGACTCAGGCGTCTCCGTCAAAGGGAGACGTTCTGGATCTATAAGCTTAAAAGCCTCACCCCCAATGGTTTAAACGTAGAGTTGGACATTGCAGCTGTCATATAATAAAACACACTTTCCCCATTTTCGTGTTCTGTGTTTATGGTAACTTTTCTCTACCTATATCCAAACCAATTTTTAGATCAATAAAGATATTTATTACATTTTTGCTTACTTTTAATAGGATGTTTTTCGATATATACTCTTACACAAAATATGACTAAACTACTCTTTTTATTTTCTTCTCCCATTTCCCAAATATTAACTTTTCAGCTAATCTGCGAATATGATAAATCTATGCAAGTTTAAATTTGTTTTTAGCTTATAATAAGTTTGACTTAAATTGAATAAAGTAGTATTTTTTAACTATTTTTTAAGATTTTAAATACATATGTTTAAATTCATGTGATAAATTAATTTTAAAGGTTTTAAATAAAAATATTTTTTGTACAAATTTTACAATGAGAGTGTGTAAAGGGAACATTTGTTTTTTGGTTGAGCCTATAAACTTGAAATGGCCAAATAATCACACTTAGAAATAGGAATGATGAATTTCATGGTATTTTTTTATTATTTTTTGACTTTCTAAATTTTGTATTAATACCATTGTGTAAATTGTATAAATACAAAGGATGTTATGAAATGCTTCCTGTATAGAGGTACAGCTAGCCATATCGAGTACAGATACCCAGACAGTAGGAGTGGCTGGACCCACCTTCAGCTTTAAAGATGTGCCTGTGGGGACAGCCCCCTTCAATTATGTAATTAATCATCTCTGAGGGTCTATATATACTGATGGGACCCCTCCAACCACAATCTAAAAGCCTGAGGAAGCAGTGTTCACGACGAAACGCGTTGCTCCAACTGTACCTGTTTTTGATCAGTCGAGGCTTCCGTAGACAGTGAACACTCTGACAGCCACAACTTTCTCCCGAGCAGAGGCGCGTCATCTCCCTGCACTCCGGATGCGGAGCTGAGCAGCCCCTGTGGCTTGAAAGTTTCACTGAAACACGGCTAAGAGCCTAAAAACTATTTTATGTGAGTGTTATCCATGTGTTTATTTGTGCAGCTGTTTTTATCTAATAAATGTTCAGTTTGAAACTCTATACTGACACTGTGCCTCACTCACCCCCTGAACTGCTGGATCGGGGAGAATGAAAAGGACTGCCTAACTCCAAGCACCTAAAGGAGGAGCTTTGACTGCAGTTCTTATTTAAAGAACACAGTTTGGTGCCTTGATTTTGGTCTGCATCCTGGAAGGGTTAAGCTGAACCCCACAGACCCTTATACCACATCTTTACTTACACAGGGCCGTGTAAGTATTTTACTATTAACATTAATATCATACATACCCCTTCTCCTCCTCCTGGGACAAGCTGGAGTAGTTATCAAAGATAGCTTTGTGTACCCACGCTTACACAAGGCCGTGTAAGTTTATTAATATTATCACCACCATCATCATCCCTTATTAGGGGTGTTTACCTCTATTATTTGTGACCATTTGCGAGTTTTGTGCCCTGAATTTATTTAACCCCTTGCTCCCCTGTCTTTTCTGTTTTTATGGAATGGAAATGGGACAACTCACTGGTGCAATATTTCTAGATTTTACAAAGGCTTTTGATACTGTTGATCATGTTTTCTTGTTAAATAAAGTTCAGAGCTCTGAAATAGGGAACATACTTTAAACCAGGGCTGCACAACACGCGGCCTGCAGGCCGCATGCGGCCCGCCTGGCCTCTCTGTGCGGCCCTCGATGAGATTAAAAAAAAAAAAAAAAAAAAAAACTTTGAAAAAATAAAAAACTTTGAAAAAAAAAAAACTTTGAAAAAAAAAATGGCGCCGATTCCCTGCGGTCCCGGCGCGCATGCGCTAGGCCCGCTCCGCCCCCCCCCTTCCCTGCTCCCAACGTGGGGTTGAAGGGCAAGCAACTCTCAGCTCCTCTGCGGGCCCGATTCTCCCCCCCCTGTTCCCAACGTGGGGCGGAAGGGGAAGCAACATGCAGCTCCTCTGCGGGCCCGCTCCCCCCCCTGCGACGGCCCCCCTTCTTCCCCCCTCCTCTCCCTCCCCACTCTTCTCCCTCCCTGGTAAACCCTCGCGGCCGCATGCTGTCTGTGCCCTCTAGGAGCGCGCACCAGCAAACGCGTGCGCTTCCTGTAACCCCCCTAACCCCCTTCCCGGCTCCAGCAGGGGAACGCGCTCCACCAGTCCCGCGACCCGGAACTTCAGGGTCTGTTAGTAGAGCGCGATTCCCCCTGCTTCACCTGCCATCGCCGCCATCCACCACCTCCTCTCCTCCTTTTGCCACCGTCGGTGGCAACATAGTCTGCTAACGCCACCAACATCATCTGGTAGGCATGGGGGATGCTGCCTTGGGGTGGGGGGTGCTGCCTTGGGGTGGGGGATTCTGCCTTGGGGTGGGGATGCTGCCTTGGGGTGGGGGATGCTGACTTGGGGTGGGGATGCTGCCTTGGGGTGGGGGATGCTGCCTTGGGGTGGGGGATGCTGCCTTGGGGTGGGGGATGCTGACTGGGGGTGTGGATGCTGCCTTGGGGTGGGGGATGCAGCCTTGGGGTGGGGATGCTGCCTTGGGGTGGGGATGCTGCCTTGGGGTGGGGATGCTGCCTTGGGGTGGGGGATGCTGCCTTGGGGTGGGGGATGCTGCCTTGGGGTGGGGGATGCTGCCTTGGGGTGGGGATGCAGACTTGGGGGGGGGGGTGCAGACTTGGGGGGGGATGCAGACTTGGGGGGGATGCAGACTTGGGGGGGATGCTGCTGACTTGGGGTGAGGATGCAGACTTGGGGGGGATGCAGACTTGGGGGGGGGATGCTGCTGACTTGGGGGGGGGATGCTGCTGACTTGGGGGGGGGATGCTGCTGACTTGGGGGGGGGGATGCTGCCTTGGGGTGGGGGATGCTGCCTTGGGGTGGGCGATGCTGCCTTGGGGTGGGGATGCTGCCTTGGGGGGGGATGCTGCCTTGGGGGGGGATGCAGACTTGGGGGGTGGGGGGATGCAGACTTGGGGTGTGGGGGATGCTGCCTTGGGGTGGGGATGCTGCCTTGGGGGGGGATGCAGACTTGGGGGGGGGGATGCTGCTGACTTGGGGTGGGGGATGCTGCCTTGGGGTGGGTATGCAGACTTGGGGTGGGGATGCAGACTTGAGGGGTGGGGATGCTGCCTTGGGGTGGGGATGCAGACTTGGGGGGGGATGCTGCTGACTTGGGGGGGGGGATGCTGCCTTAAATGGGGGATGCTGCCTTGGGGGGGGGATGCTGACTTGGGGGGGGGGGAATGCTGACTTGGCGGGGGGATGCTGACTAGGGGGGGATATGCTGGTTGCTGACTTGGGGGTGGGATGCTGACATGGAATGGGCTGGGGGGCTGCCAATATGGGTTGTGGGGCCTGCTGTTATTGGTTGTGGTGCCTGCCGATATGGGTTGTGGGGTAGGGGGGGGGAGAGTGATGGGAGGTGCAGGGGGGAGAGTGATGGGAGATGCAGGGGGGGGAGAGTGATGGGAGGTGCAGGATGATGATGAGGTGCTGGAGGAGAGACGATGATGATGATGATGATTTTACCCGTGCGGCCCAATTTTTTTTTTCCTTGGAGCAGTTCGGCCCTCCGCACTTTACAGGCCTGCTTTAAACTGTTTTCACTTCTACGTATACTGTATGGATAGATCCCAATTTGTGTCTTTCTTGGACTCTAAATTCAACCGGTTTGATGTCACCTGCGGTGTTCCACAAGGCTCTGTTCTGGGCCCCTACTCTTCTCGATCTTCATCACTGATCTTCCCACAGCTTGTAAGGGAGCTTCAATACACATGTATGCGGATGACACAATCTTATATGCATACAGCCCTAGTCTCTCCAACCTTGGACACATGCTTCAATCTGAATTTTCGAGACTTAAAAACTGTATTTCCAAAAACAAACTGTTTTTAAACACTGACAAGACTGTAACAATGGTATTTGGGACCAAGACTAAATTTGTAAAGCTTCCAGTGACTGAACTACTGATTAGAACCAACGCTAACACCACCTTAACACCTGTCACTAGTTTTAAATACCTGGGCTTATGGTTTGACTCCCACTTAACATTCGGGATGCACATTGATACCCTGACAACCAAGACCTATGCCAAACTAGGGGTACTTTACAGGAACAAATCCTCCCTAAGTCTCCTGGTCAGAAAGCGTATTGCACAGCAGATGCTAATGCCAATTATTGACTATGGAGACATAGTATATGGCTCGGCACCTCAAACCCACCTTAGCAAACTTGACACCCTCTACAATTCAATTTGTCGTTTTGTTCTCCAATGCAACTACAACACACATCACTGCGAAATGCTCAAAGAGCTAGATTGGTCATCACTAGAGTCTAGGCGCAAAGTTCAACTTTCCTGTCTCACCCTCAAATACTTTCTGGGCAAGCTACCCAGCTACCTGAACAAGCTCCTCGCCCCTACCACATGCAGTACCTATCACCTGAGATCAGAGTCCAAAAGACTATTCATGGTCCCAAGGCTCAACAAAGTATCCGGACGTTCCTCCTTCTCCTTCCGTGCACCCCAAAACTGGAACAACCTACCAGAGACCCTCACATCCACCACCAATTTAAGTTCTTTCAAATCTAAGGCTGTCTCACATTTTAACCTGGCCTGTAACTGTTTCATACGCTCATAATATATATTTTCTTTAACTGTGCATGCAATGTCTTGTATATAATGTATACCTTGTTCATTTATGTAACTGTACTTGTAACCATGTATTATTTGTTTTTCTCTGTGCCCAGGACATACTTGAAAACGAGAGGTAACTCTCAATGTATTACTTCCTGGTAAAATATTTTTTAAATAAATAAATAAATAAATGTACAATTTCCATTGACTGTACCTCTAGAACTGGAAACTGTGCCAATTGAACTGTGGCGTTGACCACACAGTCAGACATTCTACTGTTCCTCTCAACTACTGTGTACATTCTTAATCATGTTAGAACATAATTCTTGTCCCTCTTCTTGATCACTGTAGTTTAATTCTCTCTCTCTTTAACGACTTTTACACTTGATTGCACTGAAATATGTCTCTTGACGTGTGATGTGATGTGTCATCTGTTAAGTGGTATATTTTCTCATCCAAAAAGCAGGTTATATTACTTATAAACACAAAATATTGCCAACTAACATAGGAGAAGGTAGAAAGGAGTGTGATCTGAGGAAAATGATTGGGGGAGAAAGACAGATTGGGGGTGAAAGCAGAAATACTGTATGAAGAAGGCAGGTAAGGTAAGAATGGAAATAAGGAAGTGGGAAAAGGGAGGGGAGGAGGGGGCTGTCGAGAAACCTCTGTGTAGTGCAGAAATGGGAAGAAAATAGATGAAAATGAACAGGGTAAAGATATAAATACCAGAAAATAGAATGGTTGTCACGTACGGCACACCTGTGAGCACGTGACCTACCATAGATGTGGGACAAGGGTTAATACACACAGCTGTCGAGTTCATTCACTTTCCTCCACGTATGGACCCTAAAATGAATAATATCCCCTCTGAATCAATCCCAATATACCATCTGTCACGGACAGCACACGTGTGAGCACGTGACTTATATGCAATCAGGGTTAATACACACAGCAAACTCATTGTCCACCTTTCTCCTGCGCAAGGTACGTCAAATTAGTTCATATTTACCCTTACTCCGTTACAATATATTTCTGTAATCTGCCGCTGTCGCCATCACCAAATGTATTATTACAGGTACATACAGAGCGTCTGGTCTCTGTCTCCAAAAGTCTAAATTAGCCAATACAAAGCGCGCAACAGTTCAATCAGAGCCCAAAGTATTACTTATTAAAGATTAGCTTTAATATACAAAAATACAGTGCTTAGGTTACAGAAACAAATTATTACAAACACATACAGTTACTGTATAATAAATGCAGACAGTGTCATCAAACTAATAGGTATAAATAAAGAATCTAATTTACAGTATGTTATCGCCTAACACCGATCAGATCTTTCCCTAAGTGTCTTGAGTGCAAGTTGAGATTTCACGTGTTCTAGCATAGACACTCCCTTGGTTGAAAACAAACTCATTGACAACAACATAAGCTCACCCCTCATTAATCACAAATGACAGTTGTATGAAAAAAACCTGTTCTTTGGCATTTAAAATTTATGAATATAGAAACACATTCCTCCCTTTTTTTCTATAATACTGGAACTAATGTGATTAATATCAATAGGTTCAGACCAGTTTGCCCAATGTAGCATGACTAATTTTGATCGACGTACTCCTAAATTTGGTCGAGACACAGATATCGAACCTTTGCACCTCCTAATCATGAAGGGGTTGGGATCATTTTATTATTCTAATTGCAACTGTTACAAATATCTATTTGTTATTCTTGAGAATGTGTCAGGCCCATGATACCTTCATATTTAATAAATGTACTGTTTGCAATACCTGCTTAGCCACGCCCCATGATACTCTGCAGAACCCCCCAAAGAAGGCCTGATTATTCTAGTGTCAGGGAGACATATCTTAATTCCCACACTGGCAAAACCAGATGTCTTTATCGCTAGATAACATCAGACCTATAAAACCCATAAAACGTGGCCTTGTGGAGGTTGACAGGCCATAAAAACAATTATTGTATTTTTAAGACAATTTGTAACCAATGTTAACCCCTGGTGTGCCAAATTTATAAAAATATTTAATTTCTGCCATATTAATTACAATAGTGAAAGAAAGGGATTATCAAATTTTTTTTTGCTGTAAAACCAGTGCGTAAGAGGTATTAAAGACAAGGGGTGCTATTTATCAAAAGTCCCCTTCGTCCAAACTGATGCAAAATACATAACATTGTCAACAGATTTCTGTATCTGACTTCTCGCCTCACCTGTCAATCTCATGCACCATTAACTCTAACTCATGTGTTGGTCCTTGTATGGTGGTTTCGGTTTAAGATGGTAACAAAACTAACCTTTTCACTGCTGGTGGGATCTTTACTGAATGTGTTGAAGCCCTGTAACAGGAGTGGCTCTTACATTACTTTCCATGACATGGGTAATTACTCACCTGCTTCGTGAGATACACTATTATATACAGATGTAGCAAGTGTCTAGTGTGAAAAAGCAAATAGCCTTGGTACTGGGGACTACTATATTTGTTACCTTAAAGTTTGCTACGTCTGTAATATATGCCTTAATGCACATTAATTTACTATACACTAATCTCCTATAAATCGTAATGGGGGAAATGTTTTAACCAAGGCTACTCAATGTTCCTCACAAAGAGACAACTTTATTGTTGCAAGGAGCAAACTCTATACTTACGTGCAACCCCTGCAATAAAGGGATTACTGCAAATACATATTTTGTATACTTTTTTCTAGTAACCCACCCCCTTTAAAAGAGCTAAAAGGCACAACATTCAGGAATAGTAGCGTGTCCCTTCTTAGCAGAAACAGACTTACATGTCGCTACAAGAGCTGTGAGGACACAGAGAACTTGCAGAAGGGATCTCATTCTGAGAGGATTCCCAGACAGATCACTGCAGATAAGGGTGATATTACTGTAAGGCAGCCAGAGACCTTAATTTTAAACTCTTGTCAGAAGTTCTGGTATTAATACATTAGGTAAAGAAGGCGAGCGAGGAATGAGATCACAAAAATGCAGAGGAGGTTACACATGATGAATATGAACTTGTGGAACTTAAACCAATAAAACGTAAACCATGAAAACCAAAAAAAAAATTGCAATCATCTTTAGATATTATTCAGTGTAACCTTTTGTTGGATAGGAGCATGTGCAGAAACCTTTAGAAACATTCCCCTTCCAATGAAACCAAACCCTCTTATTTAAAACTGTTCTACTAGTGGGGAGAAAATCACTCCCACGCTTTATGGTGTAGGGTCAGATTCACAAAGCTACGTAACATCAGGGATTATAACGGGACAGTACCTCAAACACCAGCAAACTCCCCCCCCCCCCCCACCCGTGAGGTTAACGTGTACCCTCAAAGCTAATAATATGCAAAAACAGTCATTCTATATCTTATTAGCATAGGCTTACAGTAGTGTCACATTATTGGAAGCACAGCAGTAGATTAGCTTCCGATAATGTGTCGTTATTTCTTAGCTTTACTGCCATCCAGGCCCTGGAACAAAGCTTCTTTTCCATATTGTCCAGCCTATGTACAGTATCGTGCATAGAACAAGTTGTTTTGATGCACTGCGCCAGTTTTGCTCCACATACTGTATATACTAAAACAAATGTGCTGCCCTAGTTTCTTACGCAAGTCACAGATTTTTAAGAAAGTAAACATCGCCTTAGACCTGGCACAATTTGAAATGGAGATATAGTAATACACATTGGCAGTGAATTGGTACATCTCATAATTTGTTTGCTGTGTAACTCCTCCTTCGATGCTCCAAAGAACAAGTAGATGCACATGGATCAAAAACTGGGGCAGGTCCCCCAGCTCTTGTCATGGGAAATCCAAGAGCCTCGGAGCTTATAGCTCCGAAAAGGTCGCTAGATACCAAATGTCTGCCATAAAACTAATCTCGCTCAATGTAAAAGGCCTCAACTCCGTTAAAAAAAGAAAACTGGCACATCTGGAGTTTAAAAAATCAAAAGGAGACATCATCTTTCTCCAAGAAACCCACTTTAACTCCCCTGTGCCACCAAATACATTCAAAAGTGTATTCCCCCAAGCATTTTTCGCGTCCTCTCCAAGCAAAAAAAGAGGGGTTGCTATTCTAATAAGGAACAATGTTCCTTTCGCCCTCACCAAAACTCAATCAGACCCAGACGGACAGTACCTGATAATCCAGGGTAACCTCGCGGGCTCCCCCATAACGCTTGTTAACATCTACGCCCCTAATGAAAAACAAACCCCGTTCCTCCAAAAACTACTTGACTCTTTGGAGCAACAGGTCCTATCTTCCCTAATTGTTGGAGGGGACTTTAATATGGTGGGCTTCCATACGCAAGATAAATCAGCAACCCCTACCGACCCTTCCTCCGCTACCCCATCCACTACCCACTTTGCCCAAGCTCAAAAGAAAGCCAAAACATTTAGGGACATAATGGCAGAATTTTCCCTCATAGACATATGGTGGGCTCAGCACCAGGGTCAAAGGGACTATACCTTTTTCTCCACCCCTCATCAGTCCTACTCGAGGATCGACTACTTTCTAGGTACCAGCAACATCTTCCAGGCCTCCTCCCACTCGAATATAGGCCCAATCACCTGGTCTGACCATGCCCCCATCGAGCTCACTCTCTCTCTACCCTTTGTTAAGAACAGCCCATACAAGTGGAAGCTAAATGACTATCTGCTTCACTGCCCAGAAACAGAGTTGTCAGTCCGGAAAAAAATCTCGACCTTCTTCCAAATCAGTAAGGGCTCAGTCCCAGCCCCAGCAATGCTGTGGGAGGCCCATAAGGCCTCGATCAGAGGAGACCTAATCTCAATTGCTGCCTTAATAAAAAAAACAGAAACTCAAGCTTCAAAAAGACCTTACGGATAAGATTACGCAACTTGAACAACAGCATAAGCTCACAGCCTCCAAAAAAATATTTAAACAACTAAACCAAACCAGAACAGCCCTCAAACACACCCAGCTCGAAGAGGTAGAGAGAGCACTGAGGTGGACCAAACAAAAATTCTACGACAGGGGCAACAAAGCTGATAGGCTTTTGGCCACAAAACTCAGAGGCACATGAGTCAAATCCCAAATCTCTAGAATCCGTATTAAAAACGGACAAGTCTCGTACATAGAGAAAGAGATAGCACAAGAATTTGCAGATTTTTACTCCGACCTCTACAATCTCCACCCCCCTCCCCCCCAACCACGATCCTGTATCCCTCGAGACAATCACACAATATTTGGAGCATTGTAATCTCCCATCCCTTTCTAATGAGGAAATAGACAACCTAAACAAAGAAATCTCCCATGAAGAATTAGCGGGAGCCATCGGTTCCCTTAAGTTAGCCAAAACACCCGGCCCCGACGGATTCTCCAATGCCTACTATAAACATTCTTGCCGATTCTCTCCCCCTACCTGCTAGATATGTTCAACTCTTTCCTGCAAGGGGAACCGATCGCCTCTACAATAACTGCGGCAAACCTAGCTATTATCCACAAGGAGGGCAGAGACCCCCTCCTCTGTGGCAATTATAGGCCAATTTCCCAACTAAATACCGATCTTAAAATCTACAGCAAAATTTGGGCAAACAGGCTTAACCCAATTCTCCCACGTCTCATTCATATAGATCAAGTAGGATTTGTGTCAGGTAGACAGGCCTCTCACAGGAACCAAAGCAATGATCCTTAGCCTTGACGCAGAAAAAGCATTTGACAGAATCAAATGGTCCTTTTTAGATCAAACAATGCTGAAGTTCGGCTTCAGTGGTCCCTTCCTTTAGGGGGTCAGAGCCCTCTACCAAAACCCAACAGCATATGTTAAAATTTCAGGTGGCTATTCGGACCCAATTCCGATCAGAAACGGGACCCGACAGGGTTGCCCTCTTTCCCCTCTGCTATTCGCCCTAACAATCGAACCACTAGCTGCCACAATAAGAGAAGATAAGAGCATTAAGGGAATTCGAATTGACGAAACAGAATACAAAATCTCTCTGTTTGTCGATGATGTGATTCTGACCCTCGCGGACCCCCATACCTCCCTCCCCAATCTCCAAAGACTATTGCATCAATTCGGTACGGTCTCTGACTACAAAGTCAATAGGGACAAGTCAGAAGCTCTCAACGTATCCCTCCTAGATCAGGAATGGAAACTTCTACAATCTAACTATAAATATCGATGGAGCACCACTCATATTAAATACCTATGAGTTAGAAGCTCAAGCACCTATAGTTCCCTATATCATTAAAACTACCCCCCCCCCCTGTTTGACCAAATCAAAAAAGACCTGCAAACATGGAAAAGGTTCCAAATTTCCTGGTTCGGAAGAATTGTTTCAATTAAAATGAACGTCCTTCCGAGACTACTTTATTTTTTCCAAACCCTCCCTGTAACTGTCCCAATAGCAGCCCTCAAAATTATCCAGGCCCTTATGTTCCAATTAATCTGGAACGATAAAAGACCAAGGGTCCCTACATCAGTGATGTTTTCCCTAAAAACGAGAGGAAGTCTGGCGGTACCCGACTTGGTCTGGTACTATCTTGCGGCCCAGCTGAAGCAGACTGTAGCTTGGAATTACGACCCGGCCTCCACCTGCTGGCTAGCAATCGAATCACATCATGCAGCACCCACCACCCTCCAGGTCCACCTGTGGTCCCCGGCAGGAAGGGAGGGAGGACCGGGGCGGTACGATTTGGGGGCAATGAGATGCACATGGGGCACCTGGCTTAAAAGCAAAGGGAAGTATGACCTGCTAGCTACCCCATCCCAACCAAGACTTCCCGCCTGGGAGCTTCAAAAGACAATTTGACCAATTCCAAGGTCTTGGAATATGGCTGGTTGCCGATCTGCTGAAGAAAGAGGAGATTCTCTCCTTCCAGGAACTTCGAGACAAATACCAACACCAAGGTCTCCATTTGTTCAAGTTCCTGCAAATTAGGCACTTTCTACTATCCCTTGCCCCGAACTCTAAATTCCCCCCATTAGCCAGGTTTGAATCCCTGTGCAGCAAAGGTTCTTACCAGAGAGGTCTGATTTCAGAAATCTATAGTGGGATGGAATCGGCAACCGACCCCCCAACCCACCACTATATACAAAAGTGGTCTGAGGACCTTAGCATACCGATAGATATAGTCAAGTAGGAGGATATCTGTGAGTTGGCCACAAAGACTTCAATTTGTACAGTGACAAAAGAAAACATCTATAAAATATTATTCCAGTGGTACCTGACCCCGGCTAGGCTGAGCCAGATCTTCCCCGGCACCCTCGACCTATGCTGCAGGGAATGTGCTCAAAAGGGAGACATGGCCCACATTTGGTGGTCATGTCCGGAGATCCAGAGGTACTGGACTATGATCCAGATGATCCTACAAGAGACCACGGGGCTTCTTTTCCCACTAGACCCCTTGACCTTTGTGCTGAGCAAACCCATCAACGACCTGCGCCCCCTATGAGTAGACTAGTAACAGCTATTCTAACCGCAGCCAGATGCTCAATAGCGGCGGCGTGTAAACATGCGTGTAAACATGCCAAAGCCCCAGCGAGAAACACGGTATTAAGAAGAATAGATTAAGTAATGTTCATGGACAAACTTACAGCTATGCTCCATAAAAAAATGCCACAGTTCTGAAATACCTGGGACCCCTGGAGCGGACCACTAGGCATGGGCCTACATTAGGCCGCCCACAGGCAGACTGATAAGGAGGATGGAATCAGAGACCCTCCCCACCTGGATCCCCCCACCCCCCTCATGTATGTCTACCTCCCCCCCTCCCTCTTTCCCGCTCCCCATTTATTGAAACACAACTTTCTTGGGACAACACTTTGTTAAACTCAGTTGAGAAATCATGTTATGTGCCTATTACTCATGTGGATGTATGTTGATCTCAATAAAAAAATTGACACAAAAAAGCTCCTAACAATTGCTGCAAAGGGAAGCAGCACAATGAGAATAGCTTACTTTGTGACGTCTAATGTGCTGAGCACTGCTAGTGTTATAAAAGTTCTTCTTGTAACTGGTTCCACATTCACCATGCTGATCTGATGAGTGTAAAAGAATAAAACAACTGTGATAAATAGTTTATCGGTCTGTTCCTCTTCACCCTGGCACGGCATTAGGAATATCAATACTGGGAATAATGTAGATATTAGCGTGCACTGATCTAAAAGGAAACACATTTTGGTGTTAGATAGATCTTTATGGAGCATCAACAAATGCATGACTTTATCAGGAATTAAATAATGAAAACATATTTCTAATTTATGAAATGAAGGAATAGATCCACAAAGCTCCGTTCGATCAGGGCAACTACTGTAACGTCACATTAATAAATACTGTAGGTGGTCCACCTAAGGAGCTCCAGCTTGAGTGGAATGAGCACAGGCTGATTATTCAACAATGTTACAATCATATGGACATTATAAAGGAATCATGATATGTCCCATTAACACACAAGTATATCAATCATTGTGTTGCTAGTATGTGTTTTTCAAAATATTTATACCAATTTACATTTTGAAAGAAAGAGTCTATGGTCATTTCAGTTAATTGATCATTATTTTAGCTGACCCCACTTTATGTAGCATTAGCCATATAGTGCAGATTAATATTAACTCTAGTGTCGATGTATCAAGTGTTAAAGATTAGTCACGTTCCAAAAAAAAAAACATGTATCTTCACATTTTTCAATGTAGAACTACTAGCACAAATAACTTTAACCTTTTACCGTGCCTCAGGTCATATTCACAGGATGGCCACTAAAGGTATGTTAAATGTTAACACCCTTTAGAAAAGGTTTTCAATATTTTAACATGCAAATCCATTTTTTACTTTGATTCATATTGTATACAATGTTGCACTTCACTTGTGCATGTAAGACCAGATCTAATAAAAGGGTGCTAAACTTCAGCACGTATTCAGTTTAATGAGAATAAAGGCAAGCGGAAACTTTGCACCTTCTGGAAGAATTAGTCCTTCATTTTATATTTATTCTGGCAGAGTTTCGTGATCATACCCATTTCTGTTCTCTTTACAGAATGTAGGCCCATCTCACCGACTCCCAGCTGGTTACTACTCAAGGAGAGGCTGGGGAGTTCTTCATTTTAGGTTTAACGGAGGTGGAACCTCCAGCTGTGGCACTTCCTCCTGCCCCTGCCCTAGCCGTGGCTGATACAGGGCCGGTTCACCCATTGGACCAATAAGGCTGATGCCTTGGGTCACAAAATTCTTCAGAAGTTCAGGGGGGCGCCAGCGTTCACGTCACCGTCATGATAGAAAATAAAGATAACATGGTGTAGTACAATTACAACCCAAATGGATACTCTATAGGTGAAAGATAATCCACTCACACTTTCCTCCAATGAATCAGGAACTCCCCTTAGTTAATCTTCTCTTTCCTTCCGTGGATGGTATACCCAGGAAATAATGAAAAATACTAATTGCGTAGTATATCTCAAAGTGTATTATCAAAACATTAAAAGCAAGTAGATGTGCACTCACATTCAGTACATAATAGCCGTTCGTGGTACGAAATCCCGACTGATGTTACCCCCGATCGCCGGTACACACAGCGTGAGGCTCACTTCCGCGTCTCGGCTCACATACATGTCACTTCCGGCTGAGTGAAGTTGAGGGCGGAAGGGCTGTGTGCAATGATCACCGCCTGCCAGGACTCCGTGTCACGAACATGCAATGGATGGACAAGGATTCAACGCGTTTCGTCGGTACGACTTCTTCAGGAATCTAACTTACTCTACCCCCTCTCTGTATATTTATAGGCATGATGGTACTGATTACCTTAATTAATGTAATCATCTGCTTACAATTACAATGTATTTATATAATAAAAAATGGATTATACCCCCCCGCTCATTACATAGCGGTGGTCCAAAACATAGACTACAAACACAATTGGTTTATTAATGTACAACAATATGCATTAAAATAATGGATTAATTAAAAAAATTAAACAATTAATAAAATTTAAAAATAGCAGATTATAACAGTTGAGAGATATTAATCTAATTATCCAATCATATAAATCCAAAATAGCACGTAATGTATGGTCCTAAGTGGAGACAGAAAAAAGGCATATCAATAAATGACAAAAAAGAAGAACTTAACAAATGCATTTAGACTTCCTTAGTGAAAAAATTATCCTCACAAAAAGGCTCTGATATCTATACTAACATTTAACCCTTGTGGAACCAGCGTCTGGAGTCTGTGAATCCAGTATGTTTCATGCTGGGCCAAAAGGGTTAACCTGTCACCTCCCCTCCAATGTATAGGGACATGTTCGATTCCCTTATATATGAGTAATTTGGGGTCAGAATGGTGAAAAATACAATAGTGTTTAGAAACACAATGGGTTAATAAACTTTTTTGATATTCCCCATGTGTTCTAATATGCGCACTCGTAGTGGCCGTGAAGTTCTCCCCACATATCGGAGCCCACAAGGGCACTCCAATAGGTACACCCCATATGGGTATTTACAATTTATATAATTCTTAATTTGAAACACTTCTTTAGTAATATTAGATATAAAAGAAAATTTCTCATTACTCTTCTGAATGCATGCTTTGCATGAAATGCAACCATAGAAGCCATTAGGTTTGTTCAGCCACATATTTTTATCTGTTTTCTCTCTACTTTTCCTCATTGAGGTTGGAGCAAGGATACTTTTTAGATTTGGAGCTTTGCTAAATATGACACTGGGTTTTTCAGGAATATAGCATCGTAATATAGGATCATTCCTAAGTACTCCTCTTTCCAGAAATCTATTTGTTAGTTCCTTCGATTGTACAATAAAACTCTCATCATTTGTGCACAATCTGCGCAATCTCAGAAATTGCGCTTTGGGAATGCTTTTGACCAGTGACCGTGGGTGACAGCTCTTGGCAGAGAGCAATGTATTCCTGGAATTTGGTTTGCGGAATATTTGTGATTGAATTGTCATGTCATGATCGATGTAGAGGAGGAGATCTAGGAAACTAATACAATTAATATTCTGTTCATGGATGAATCTGATATTTAGATCATTATTATTTAATGTGTTAACAAAAGAATTCAACGACGATTCATCTCCGTCCCATATCATTATGAGATCGTCGATGTATCGTTTAAAGAATATGATATTAGAACGATAAGTGTTGGTGCTGTGATATATAAACTGTGACTCCCAAAAACCCATAAATAAATTTGCGTATGATGGTGCAAAACTCGTGCCCATTGCAGTGCCTAATAATTGTAAATAAAATCGTGAATCGAATAAAAAATAATTATGAGTGAGTAAAAAAGTGATAGATTCTAAAAGAAAAGTGCAAAGTGAAGTGGATAATTGTGACATATCTAAAAAGTGATTAACCGCTGATAACCCATGTTGGTGCTGTATAATTGAATATAAAGAAACCACATCTAATGTGACCCATCTATAATGTAATTTCCAGACCACGTCCCCTAGATCGATCATGACATCTGCTGAATCTTTTATGTATGACGGTAATTGAAATACCAGTGGTTTAAGATAGCTGTCCACATACCGCGATAACCCATCTCCCAAAGATCCAATACTAGCCACTATAGGGCGGCCCGGAGGGTCGACCAGTGACTTATGGATCTTTGGAAGATGATGGAATACCGGAATCACGGGATGTGGACAGCTCAAATAATCTATTTCCTTTTTATCAATAACATATAAAAAATTTCCAAAATCAATAAGATCTTTTAATTGTAGAGAAAACTTCACAGTAGGATCCCCTCTAAGGGGTTTATAATGTGTAACATCACTCAACTGCCTCAGAGCCTCCTGTCTGTATTGTGCAGTGGACAGAACTACCAAAGCCCCGCCCTTATCTGCATTACGAAACATGATATCTGTTCTAGATTTAAGTTGTTCTAATTGCTGATATTCAGTGTATGTTAGGCAGTTGTGAGGCTACTTGGCACCGCACTGTGATTAGGCAGTTGTGAGGCTACTTGGCACCGCACTGTGATTTACTGTGGGGTCTTTTCTTTGAAGAGGCTCCGCTGTATCTCTATGGATTGACCAGCCCACTGCCTGCATTATCACTGCTTTCCTCACTTATGATTGTACAGCTTACTTATCAGTGGTGTCAGCTCCAAGATTTATGGGACTAATGCAGACTCAATAGTGCTGCGGTTCAGGAGACTCGGTACTCAACGGGTTAATACCCAAGTGTCTTTTTGAGAGTAGAGTGGTCTGGGAGTCCGGATCGGGGCAGGAGAGGTACGGATGGTAGAGGGTGCTGTTTGCCAAATCTGGGGTTAGAGAGGACGTAATCGTTTACCGTTTGCCGGGTTCAGGATGCCAGAGGTGCGGAGAGTCGTGTTGCCGTATGCCGAGTTCGGGATGCCAGAGGTGCGGGTAGTCGTAGCGGAAGCCGGTTTGGTACACGAGGAAGACTGCAAAACAAGACAGGACAAGACAGGACTAGGGAGGCAGAGAGTGATGAGAACAACTGGTTCTATGCTCAGCCAACGAGTCAGTGACATTGTAGGGTATATATAGGAGAGAGGGTCCAATAGCAGCGCAGCAAGGTGGGGGGGTGTAGAAGGGCCAGGCTATGGCAGGGATAGGTCCAGCATGAGTCCCAGGGGAGGAGCCATAAAGCCCAGTAGTAAGACTGCATTTGATTGCAGCAATAGTTTGAGGTGCTGTGCCTTTAAGGGGTTGGTGCGGCTCCGTGTGGCCGCGCCTCTGTGTAGCTGCGCTTGCGGGCACGTGACCGGGCATACCAGCCGGCCCAACAGTAGAAGAAGAGCATTGGCGTGTGCGCGCACGCCCACGTGAAGCTGCGATCGGCGTTCTGGAGAGAGGCTGCCTGCGTGCCGCGGGGGTACCGGGCGGAGCTGCAGGTGAGTGGGGAACACGCCGAGGGCAGCGTGACTCCCAGACCCTTACACCACCACTCCGGGTTTGACACGTAGACTGTGGGTTCTGGCCACGTATCTCCGGGCTTACCTGAAAATCTCTGGATGATGGCACTCTGGATGGTGGCATCAGTGTCTCCCCTACCCCCTGCAGGTTCCCGTCAAAATAGCTCTGCAACTGCAAATGGTGCCGCGTTGCCATGACAATGGGATGCTATGTGATGTCGCCATGTCACGTAGTATCACGTTGCCATGACAATGGGATGCTACGTGACATCATGGCGTCGCGCGGCATCCCATTACCATGACAATGGGACATCACGTAATACCTCAGCGCCAGAAGGCATCCCATTGTCATGCAACTTGACACTTCATGAGTTGTTGACGTTGCTGAGCCATGTTTACTGGACAATAGAAGGTGTCAGTGTCAGGGGGAGAGAGAATGACAGAGAAAGAGGGTGGAGAGGAAATGACAACGAGATGGAGTGGGGAGAATGACAGAGAGAGAGGGGGGACAATGCCAGCGAGTGATAGAGGGAGAAAGAGAGATAGAGAGAGGTGGGAGGGGGTGACGGGAGGGGGGAATGACAGAGGAGGAGGGTAGAATGAGAGAGAGAATGAGAGAGAGGGTATAGAGAGAGACAGAAGGGGAGAATGACAGAGAGGTGAGAGTGAATGAGGGAAGGGGAGAGATAATAGGAAAGGGACAGAGAAAGGGAGAGTGATTGTGAGAGAGGGGGTATGAGATTAAAAGTTAGAGAGGGGGAACGGAAGTGCAGGGAGAGCAGGGGAGAGGGAGTGACAGGGAGAGAGGGAGGAATGAGAGTGACAGGGCAAGAGGAGGGAACGAGAATTATAGGGCGAGAGGGGGGAAAAGGAATGATGGAGAGAGAGGTAGAGAGAATGACAGGGAGAGAGGGAGTGTGTATGAATGTTAGGAAAAATGGGACACGCACAAGATGAAGGCCCAGGGTCAAAATACCCTTGCACCGGCCCTGGGCTCATACTGTGGATAATGCCATTGGTGATGCTGCAATACTGCTGTATCTGCAGCAGTTTCTCTGTCCATCGCAATCACTGTAGGAACACCAAGCTCCTAATCAGGATGGAAAGAGACACTAACGTGAGTCCATGGCAGTAATAAGAGGCTAAAGTCAGGTCATAAAGCTCTGTTGGGACACCATTAATAAATGTGATACAACAGGCCATCTAGGTTCTTAGGCCAGCATCTCCCTTTACAACATGAACTGTCACACAGTCCAGCGGGATGTGGACACCTTGAGATGAGCCAAAATCGCCAACACCGAAGCCTTAATTGAGACGTGGCTTGGGGGTAATGACTCCACTCCAAAGCAAAACAACACAATGTTCTTAAAAATATTAGATTCTTTATATTTCCCAATGTTGGGATTTCTTCCTTTTTCTGTTATAATATTGTTGCAGTGTGATATAATACTGAGATTCTTCCCATGGATTTAATACCGTAAGAATTACTGTAAAGTAGGGAGCAAAAGCCAAAAAAGATGGTACTAGCATTATATATATGTTCTATTTATAATATTTTTTCTATTTTAAATGAAAAGGAGGATTTTTGGGTGGGAGGGGCGCGGGCATAACAGTATCAACATTATTGTAAGTGATTGCCTATCAAAGTAGCTGCTAGAGTGATCAGTGATGTGTGGATGGGGAAAACTACTTGTATTAATTGCCAAATAGTGAGATGTCTCTTTAATGCTATTGTCACATGATGTAAAACATAACGTGAAACTATCTGAAAAGTTTGAATGTGAGTAATGGCGAGTTTAGTCATGACTTAATTAACATAACATTAATGCAGTTGTATGGGTGTCTGTTTTTTCGCTGTACCTCCTCTACAGGGTATATCGTGGGTAGTGCCGCGAGGGAGCGTTCAGGAGGTTCAGCAGCGGCCCGATAGCACAGGGCGCCGCCATGTTGTTGGGAATTGCGCAATAGTCAGGGACAAATAGGAGGCACGGAGAGAGTTTGCGCATGCGCAGTGTAAAGCGGTTGAACGGCGGGCCAATCACCAGGAGGCTCTGAAGTTAACTACAAATCCCATGAGCCACAGCAGAGCCACCTGACACCAGGG
Source organism: Ascaphus truei (assembly GCF_040206685.1). NCBI lineage: Eukaryota > Metazoa > Chordata > Amphibia > Anura > Ascaphidae > Ascaphus > Ascaphus truei. The sequence continues at coordinate 131,805,360 of NC_134485.1, forward strand.
AACGAATAGGAGTGCAGGGATTGCTGCCAGGCAGGAAAGGGAAGCGTGGGGAAGAGATCACACTAGCCAGAAAGCACAGGAGGAGCAAGGGGAGAGGTTGTGTGTGTGCAGGGGGTCAGGGACCCACCTGCGTAGAATAGATTTCCATTCAGGCCCAGTGCAAACCGTGAGTCACCATTAGCTTGTGGTACTGCAGGGAACGCCCTATAGAGAGAGACACATATTCCCTTACTGTAGTAGCAGATAGGGACACAGTGTTGCGGAGCTGCGGTGTGTGAACAGTGGTTTGGGCTCAAGCTGCTGGACATCAGCAACTCGTGAGAGACTGCGCTGGATCGGCGGATCCTTTTTGAAGTCTGTTGCCGGCTGCAGGAGTACAGTAGCCGGAAGGTATTTAATAAGTGTACCAACACCGGTTCCATCAGGCGCTGATCCTGCCTTGGGGGAGGACTCTTTGGGGACACTGGGTTGAGTGACCAAGGGACTGCACGTATATTGGAAACGGTGTGGGGTGCACGCGATGGTGGGAAGTGACATTACTCTAGAGGAGAGTGGCCGAGCCAAAGGTGTATATTACTGCATGTCAGCCATTCATATACGGTAATATATGTGTGTTATCCCTAATAGGTATAAGCTAAGGGTATGCAATTACGTATTAGTAAATGATTACAAAGTTAAAGTGTGTTATCATTATTCTTACCTAGGGGAATCTCACTTATTGGGGAACCTGGGTAAGTGGAGGCACTGCCAAGACCCTAATATTACCCAAGGCTCCCAGCTAGAGGAGGCTCAGATCTCACTGAGCCAGCAGGTACATGCAGCACTAGTAGTGGCTCTAGATCAGCAGGAAAAAGGGCTACACAGTGATTAAGTATAACGGAGCTCTGTTGATATGCATATTTACATGGAACACCTCTTTTACATATTATTAGCACTTACGTCCATAATAATAAAGCAAAGGCTCATTACAGCTGAAAACAGTACTTAACGCATCAATACTGAGCTTTGAAGATCTCCTTAAGCAGATATCTTCTTTAAGTCTCTAACGGACCACTGTGGATCTACCGCACTGTTGCAGGGTACATGCAACGACACACGTGGGTTTCTTGACAAGGCTGTTTTATTTTGCCTTGAAAAATATACAGCACACAAAACAAAAATAGCTCTTTTCCAGCAACAAACGAAAATGGCTTTTCCTTCAGCAAACCGAACAAAACAGTTTCTCTTTAGCAGACAGTTTATATACTGTATATGCAGCAACCCTTTTTCTATGCAGGGGACAGACAGTTCACAGTTTCACTACTTTGCTACTCAGACCTTGTTTTCAGGAATCACTTTAGCAGCTTACTCCTCTCTCATCAACAGCAAAAACCATGTGTCTACAACCTGGGTTTTAACACACCTTGATTAGGCAGCTGGGATCCAACTAATTGTCCTGAGGTTCAAAGCTGAAGTTTAACCTAGTCAGTGCTGCACTGCAGACTAGACATAGGTTTTCCAGGCATATAACTGGTGGCTTTTATTTACCCTGTCACATTCCTCCCCTGTTAGTGTGTGGCTGGGGCTACGCACGGCTGAAGCCCGACCATCCACCCCTTCTCTAGAAAAGAAGTCAGCATTTGCGTTCTCTTTTCAATGCCTATGCTGAATCTCAAATGAGAAGGGTTGGAGGGCCATATACCACCTAGTCAATCTAGCATTGGAATCCTTCATGCTATTTAACCATTTCAGTGGAGCATGATCCGTCACCAAAGTAAAATGGACTCCTGCCAGGTAATGCCTCAAAGCCTCGATTGCCCACTTTACTGCGAGGCACTCTTTCTCAATCACTGAGTAATTTTTTTCCCTTGGGAACAATTTCCTTCTCAGGAAAAGGATAGGATGTTCAACTCCCTCAAACTGTTGTGACAACACTGCCCCTAGCCCTATCTCTGATGCATCTGTTTGCAATATAAAAGGGCTGTTGAAGTCTGGGCTTCTAAGGATGGGACCCTCTGATAGACACCTTTTTATGTCCTCAAAGGCTCTCTGACAATCCCTTGACCCCACCACTTGTGTAGGGGCACACTTTTTTGTGAGGTCCGTTAAAGGGGCTGCCACTTCCGAATAGTTGGGGATGAACCGCCGGTAGTACCCTTCTAAACCCAGCAGAGAGCGTACCTGCGTTTTTGTTTGGGGGGTCGGAACTTCTTTCAGGGCAGCTACCTTGTCAGCTAGTGGCCTTACTTTTCCACCTACCACTGCATACCCTAAATATTTGGTTTCCGCCTTACCCAAGGCACATTTCTTAGGGTTGGCTGTGAGCCCTGCCTCTCATAGAGATTTGAGGACTGCTTTTAGCCTATTTAGATGGGCCCGCCAGTGTTTACTATAAATGGCCATGTCATCTAGGTAGGCTGCGGCATAAGTCCTATGGGGCCTCAGTACCTTATCCATGAGTCTCTGAAATGTGGCTGGGGCTCCATGCAGTCCAAATGGCATTGTCACAAACTGGTATAAACCCATGGGAGTGGCAAAGGCTGTTTTGCATTTGGACTTTTCCTCTAAGGGTATTTGCCAGTATCCTTTTGTCAAGTCCAACGTGGATATATATTCCGTGTTACCAAGGGCGTCAATTAATTCGTCCACCCTTGGCATTGGATATGTGTCAAACTTGGCTACCGCATTGACCTTTCGGAGGTCCACACAAAATCTTACCTTCCCATCGGGTTTAGGGACCATAACTAGTGGACTACACCACTCACTGCATGATTCCTCAATCACTCCTAAGTGTAACATTTCTTGTACCTCCTTCTCTACCAGAGCCCTTCGACTTTCAGGCAACCTATAAGGATGGGAACGTACTTTTACCCCAGGTGCAGTCTCGATTGCATGGGAAATTAAGTTAGTTTGTCCTGGTAAGTCAGAAAAAACATCCTGGAATTGAGTAATTATTGCTAACAAGTCCCCTTTTTGTTCAGAGGACAACTGTTTACCTATTGGGATTTTATCGTCACTCACGATGTTCTCCCGTGGAGGTTGAGGACCCAAGTCCGTTTCCTCCTCCACCGGGTGGATGAATAGAGGTTGCTGCATCTTCCAGGGTTTCAGCAAGTTCACATGGTAAATTTGTTTACCCTTCCTGGACCCTGGTTGAGCAATCTCGTAATCCACATCACCCGTACGGTGGAGTACTTCGAATGGGCCCTGCCATTTGGCCAGGAGTTTACTCTCGCAACTGGGTAACAATAACATCACCTGGTCTCCTGGGTGAAACACTCTCATGCGAGCATTCGGATTGTAATGTCTCTCCTGACTGTCCTGGGCTGAACTTAGATTCTCCCTGGCAAAATGGCCGACCACATCTAGGCGCTTCCTAAGGTCTAGTACATATTGCAGGTTATTCTTAGAAGGGGACTGCTGTTCCTCCCAGGACTCCTTTAGGAGGTCTAGGATACCGCGCGGTTGGCGGCCATAGAGCAATTCAAATGGAGAGAATCCAGTGGAGGCCTGGGGAACTTCCCGCACTGCAAACAGCAGAAAAGGGAGAAGTTCATCCCAGGCTCTCTTTTCTGAGTCTACAAATTTCCTCAGCATCCCTTTTAGAGTTCGGTTAAATCTTTCCACCAATCCGTCAGTCTGTGGATGGTAGACCGATGTCCGAACAGACTTGACCTCTAGTAACTTTAAGACATCCTGCATCAGTTTAGCCATGAAATTTGTACCTTGGTCTGTCAACAAAACCTGGGGAAGTCCAACCCGTGAGAACAGTTCCAACAACTTGTTGGCTACTTGCTTCGCCGTTGCTGTTCTCAGGGGGAACGCCTCAGGATACCTTGTTGCGTAGTCCACTATTACAAGGATAAACTTGTGTCCTTTTGCAGAAGGTTCTAGAGGTCCTACCAAGTCTACCCCAATCCTCTCAAAGGGAACTGACACCAAGGGTAGAGGAACCAAAGGGGCTGGTTTTTGTCCTTTTGGACTAATTAGCTGGCACTCCGGACATGCTGCACATAGCTTAGCAATATCACTATGCATCCCATGCCAATAGAGTCGGGATGAAATACGGTCCAATGTTTTATCCCTGCCCAGGTGACCACCCCAAGGGACAGTATGGGCTAGAGTGAACACAGATTTGACAAACGCCTTGGGAACCAATATCTTTCTGGTGACCTCCCCTGTTTGTGTCTGCCTATTCACCCTATATAGGATATCCTTTGATAGCTCAAAATGGGGGAATACTATCACCCCCTGTGCATCTAAAATCTGTTCATCAATTTTCACCACCTTGTCATACTGTCTCGCAAGGACTGGGTCTTCCCTTTGCTTCTGGCGAAAGTCAGGGAGGTACAGGTCTGGTAAATCTCCAGGGCCCATATCCCCCTCCCTTTGGCCATCCCCAGCCATCACTTGTGACCTCTGACTACTAGAATGGTCACCTTGAGACCCATATTTCTGCAACCAGTCCTGTTTGTCCAAGCGTCTTTGCTTCCGAGTCTTTTGAACCCGGTGTCTACTGGGAAAAAGGTCTGCCGAGAAGGGGAACAGTTTGCCAGGGTTCTCCTGAGCCCCAGAAGGAGGTTCCTCGTGAAAGACTGGGGCCATTAGGTCCGCAAAGAAAGGCCAGTCCCGACCGAGACCAGGCATCTGGTGGGTCCTGTGGGCGACGTCCTCGGAAGTTCCTCTCACTTTGCGACATGCCGACATCCGGAAGGAGATGAGGGTCCCTGCGGGGACCAGCATTTGGACTCCGTCCTTGCTGGAATGACTGCTCCTTCCTTTGGACTTGGCGGTTCTGTGACGGGCCGTAGGTTCCCCGTTGATCCGACCTCCCTCTTTGGGCGTCCGCAAGTGCCGGTGGAGTCTGGTCCAGGACACTCTCCTGCTGCTCAGCCCCAAGGAAGTTCTCCACGAGTCGGAACGCCAAAGCTAGGGTTTCAGCAGCGTGGCGTTTTACCCACGAGCGTGCGGGAGGGGGTATTACTTGTAGAAATTGTTCCAAAACCACCTGCTCAAGAATTGCCTCCTTAGTGCACTCCTCGGGTTGTATCCAGCGCGTACACAAGTCCAATAATCGCTGAGCGAGGACCCGGGGTCTCATCTTAGCGGTGTACATCATGTTCCGGAACTGCTGCCGGTAGGTCTCTGGGGTCAGACCTAAGCGATCCAGTATGGCGGCTTTTACTTGGCGGTAGTCCATTGCCTGATCTGTAGGGAGGCCCTGATATGAGGCCTGGGCTTCACCTATGAGGAGCGGGGCCAAAGTAGTTGCCCAGCGATCTGCAGCCCAGCCCTGAGCTTCGGCGACTCTTTCAAAAGTCAGTAAAAAAGCCTCTGGATCCTCATTCGGAGCCATTTTCTTCAGGAGTATCGGGGGTCTGCTGGCCAGTTCTGCACCGGCAGACCCTTGGAATTGGGTCAGCAGCTTGGCAATCCGCTCATCCTGTGCTGTCTGTAGTCTTTCATCTCTCTCCGCTTGCAGCCGGGCCTGCTCGCACAGAAACGCTTTCAACATTTCTTCCATTCTTGTATGTGTGTGTGTGGCCCTTTAACCACAGGAGCCTTTGGAAAAAAAATCAAATCTCACTTCTTGACAACCATATGTTGCAGGGTACATGCAACTACACACGTGGGTTTCTTGACAAGGCTGTTTTATTTTGCCTTGAAAAATATACAGCACACAAAACAAAAATAGCTCTTTTCCAGCAACAAACGAAAATGGCTTTTCCTTCAGCAAACCGAACAAAACAGTTTCTCTTTAGCAGACAGTTTATATATATGCAGCTACCCTTTTTCTATGCAGGGGACAGACAGTTCACAGTTTCACTACTTTGCTACTCAGACCTTGTTTTCACGAATCACTTTAGCAGCTTTTCCTCTCTCATCAACAGCAAAAACCACGTGTCTACAACCTGGGTTTTAACACACCTTGATTAGGCAGCTGGGATCCAACTAATTGTCCTGAGGTTCCCAGCTGAAGTTTAACCTAGTCAGTGCTGCACTGCAGACTAGACATAGGTTTTCTAGGCATATAACTGGTGGCTTTTATTTACCCTGTCACACGCACGAATTAGAGAACTGGCTAAATTTGGAATGTTACAGCAAAGTCCGTCCAATACTAGACTATTGGCCTCTTCAGTGCCAGAAAGTCCTGCCCCCTCCATGAACCCTCCAGCACTGATGGATCATGTCACCTCTCTTCGGATTCGGGTCCTTTGACCAGATGTGAAGGGAAGAGGGAGAGTGAGCAATCCTGGACAATCCTTAAAAAATGAGCAAATGGCCATGATGTATAGCGTATGCTCTGGGGTGGCCTTTTTCATGATGTACATTGTATATAACTATAGCACCCCTGATCAACCACAGCAAAGCCACATTGCTGAACGTTTCTGCAAGTTACTATTAGTTTCCTGCTGCTGTGCTATTACTATAACAAATCGATAGCAGAAAGTGTCTCGACTCTGAACTAATGCCTATGCTCAATTGCCTCACACTGATTGGACAGCCTCTCTGCTTCCCGAAATGCTGACACTGCGATGCTTTATTCCAGCCCTATCATAATTGCCAGCAAGGGTGGCTCATACCAGCCCTGCAGTTTCCTTGTATATACTGCTCCTATTACAGTGTCTGTCTCACCTTTGTCCTCATCTCATTAACGTTAGAATCTTGCGGCTTAGTATGTAGGAGTTGAACTTGGCAGACGATTTTGATGCACTTTGATTTTGTGGCGCACAGAAATATTATTTTATAGCACAAACTGTCACAGGAGACCAGAACACGTTCACGGATCAAGCACCAGTGCGTCAGAGGTATTAAAGACAAGGGGTGATATTTATCAAAAGTCCCCTTTGTGCTAAACTGATGCAAAACACATAACATTGCCAACAGATTTCTGTATCTGTATCTAAGACTTCTCGCCTCACCTGTCAATCTCATGCACCATTAACTCTAACTCATGTGGTGGTTCTTGTTTGGTGGTTTCGGTTTAAGATGGCAACAAAACTAACCTTTTCACTGCTAGTGGGATCTTTACTGAATGTGTTGAAGCCCTGTAACAGGAGTGGCTCTTACATTACTTTCCATGAGATGGGTAATTACTCACCTGCATCATGAGATACACTATTAAATACAGATGTACCAAGCGTCTAGTGTGGAAAAAGCTGTAGGTGGTGCATCTAAGGAGCTCCAGCTTGAGTGGAATGAGCACAGGCTGATTATTCAACAATGTTACAATCATATGGACATTATAAAGGAATCATGATATGTCCCATTAACACACAAGTATATCAATCATTGTGTTGCTAGTATGTGTTTTTCAAAATATTTATACCAATTTACATTTTGAAAGAAAGATTCTATGGTCATATCAGGTAATTGATCATTATTTTAGCTGACCCCACTGTATGTAGCATTAGCCACATAGTGCAGATTAATATTAACTCTAGTGTCAATGTATCAAGTGTTAAAGATTAGTCACGTTCCAAAAAAACCAAACATGTATCTTCACATTTTTCAATGTAGAACTACTAGCACAAATAACTTTAACCTTTTACCGTGCCTCAGGTCATATTTACAGGATGGCCACTAAAGGTATGTTAATTGTTAACACCCTTTAGAAAAGGTTTTCAATATTTTAACATGCAAATCCATTTTTTACTTTGATTCATGTTGTATACAATGTTGCACTTCACTTGTGCATGTAAGACCAGATCTAATAAAAGGGTGCTAAACTTCAGCGCGTATTCAGTTTAATGAGAATAAAGGCGCGCAAAACTTTGCACCTTCTGGAAGATTAAGTCCTTCATTTTATATTTATTCTGGCAGAGTTTCGTGATCATACCCATTTCTGTTCTCTTTACAGTATGTAGGCCCATCTCACCGACTCCCAGCTGGTTATTTCTCAAGTAGAGGCTGGGGAGTTCTTCATTTTATATTTAACGGAGGTGGAACCCCAGCTGTGGCACCTCCTCCTGCCCCTGCTCTAGCCGTGGCTGATACAGGGCCGGTTCACCCATTGGGCCAATAAGGCTGATGCCTTGGGTGACAGATTTCTAACACTGCAGGGGGATTTGTCCTAGTAGAAAGAGAGCTGGGTAGTTTACTCCATCCTGATTGGCCAATCAGCAGGAGGTGTAAGGAACTTGGGGCGGGGCCAAGTAGGAAGAGGAAAGAGTGTGGACCAGAGAGAGGTGGGGATGTGTGTCACTGTGTGTGTGATCTGCTCTGTCCTGCGGTGTGTGTGTTTTGTTTGACTGTCCTGTGTGTGTGTGTGTGTGTGTCAGACAGGGTTACCACCACTCCGGGTTTGACATGTAGACTGTGGGTTCTGGCCACGTATCTCCGGGCTTACCTGAAAATCTCTGGATGATGGCACTCCGGATGGTGGCATCAGTGTCTCCCCTACCCCCTGCAGGTTCCCGTGAAAATAGCTCTGCAACTGCAAATGGTGCCGCGTTGCCATGACAACGGGATGTTATGTGACGTCGCCATGTCACGTAGTATCACGTTGCCATGACAATGGGATGCTACGTGACATCATGGCGTCGCGCGGCATCCCATTACCATGACAATAGGACGTCACGTAATACCTCAGCGCCAGAAGACATCCCATTGTCATGGCAACTTGACACTTCATGAGTTGTTGACGTTGCTGAGCCATATTGACTGGACAATAGAAGGTGTCAGAGTCAGGGGGAGAGAGAATGACAGAGAAAGAGGGTGGAGAGAACATGACAAAGAGAGGAAGGGGGGAGAATGACAGAGAGAGGGGGGGGACAATGCCAGCGAGTGATAGAGGGAGAGAGAGATAGAGAGAGGGGGGTGACAGGGGGGTGGGATGACAGAGAGAGGAGGGTAGAATGAGAGAGAGAGTGAGAGAGAGGGAATAGAGAGAGACAGAAGGGGAGAATGACAGAGATGTGAGAGTGAATGAGGGAAGGGGAGAGATAGTAGGAGAGGGACAGAGAAAGGGAGAGTGACTGTGAGAGCGGCGGTATGAGATTGAAAGGGAGAGAGGGAGGAACGAGAGTGACAGGGCGAGAGGAGGGAACGAGAATTATAGGGCGAGAGGGGGGAAAAGGAATGATGGAGAGAGAGGTAGAGAGAATGACAGGGAGAGAGGGAGTGTGTATGAATTTTAGGAAAAATGGGACACGCACAAGATGAAGGCCCAGGGCCCAAATACCCTTGCACCGGCCCTGGGCTCATACTGTGGATAATGCCATTGGTGATGCTGCAATACTGCTGTATCAGCAGCAGTTTCTCTGTCCATCGCAATCACTGTAGGAACACCAAGCTCCTAATCAGGATGAAAAGAGACACTAACGTGAGTCCATGGCAGTAATAAGAGACTAAAGTCAGGTCATACAGCTCTGTTGGGACACCATTAATAAATGTGATACAACAGGCCATTGATTTTCTTAGGCCAGCATCTCCCTTTACAACATGAACAGTCACACAGTCCAGCGGGATGTGGACACCTCGAGATGAGCCAACATCGCCAACACCAAAGCCTTAATTGAGACGTGGCTTGGGGGTAATGACTCCACTCCAAAGCAAAACAACACAATGTTCTTAAAAATATTAAATTCTGTATATTTCCCAATGTTGGGATTTCTTCCTTTTCTGTTATAATATTGTTGCAGTGTGATATAATACTGGTTTAATACTTAAATAAACTAAAAATGTGATTTAAACACCTTGTTTCATGTATTTTTTGCTGTGTCAAAAACACACTTAAAACCTTTTTTTTAACCCACACGTATAAATACATTTTTAAGAGAGTTTGTGATTCTTCCCATGGATTTAATACAATAAGAATTACAGTAAAGTAGGGAGCAAAAGGCAAAAAAGATGGTACTAGCTTTATATATATGTTTTATTTATAATAATTTTTTCTATTTTATATGAAAAGGGGGATTTTTGGGAGGGAGGGGCGCGGGCATAACAGTATCAACATTATTGTAAGTGAATGCCTATCAAAGTAGCTGCTAGAGTGGTCAGTGATGTTTGGATGGGGAAAACTACTTGTATTAATTGCCAAATAGTGAGATGTCTCTTTAATGCAATTGTCACATGATGTAAAACATAACGTGAACCATTATAGAAAGGCTGACTAACCTCAGCCAACTAAAACTGCCGAGCACCCTCACGGCGTTGCGCGCGCACGCACTATAGAACAGCCATTACCCAGCGCAGCTTCCGCACCTGTAGGAGATCAGGAATTCCAGATAGTGCTGGATGCAAGTCGCAGTATTTATATTTATTTATATTTATAAAAAAAAAAAATTACCAGGAAGGAATACATTGAGAGTTACGTCTCGTTTTCAAATATGTCCTGGGCATAGAGTTATAACAATACATGGTTACGTTAAAAGAACAGAGGTTATACAGTCAATTCACAGCCATTTAATGTACAGATAGATTGGAAAATTGGGTACAGGGGATAAAAGTGCTGGTGAGTTTCAGATTGAAATAGAGAAGCTTTGACATCACCAAACATCAGCAAACAGCTCACTCCCTTTAGCTGCTCCAAAGGCTGTCTGCCTTGGGGCGACGCAGATGTACACTGAAGGGGTTCAGCTGTGAATTCAATGTTCTTTGTCCTCTTGACTCATTAACATTCCAGTGGGTGGGGTTGACATTCCACAAAGTGCATGCAAATGTTAACCCTTAGCACGCTGGTCCTGTGCAGAGGGGAGCACCGTCAGGCGGCCGCCTTTGGGGCGACACAGATGTACACTGAAGGGGTGGGGTATAGCGAGCTGGTATAACAAGACAGTGAGGAGGGAAGCGGAATGTTGTGTGTATGGGGCAGTATTTAGGCCGTTATTATACCAAAAGCTGCCGTGGTGCCATGCGGCCCAAAAAACAAATATCAACAAGACAATGAAAATGTACATACCCACCGCGATGCGAGCGCAGACTGGAACTGCAGGGCAGCAGACAACCAGGGAATTTGTGTGCTTCATGTGAGCGGTTCAGCCAGTGAGGGCAAACTGCTCACGGTCATGCCTCCCTGTCTCCTCTGGCTACCATCTCCCTGCAGTTCATATGCTGCTCGGACACATCGCTATGATGTCACGAGAATGCAAACACGCCCAGCCGGAGATGGTATGGTCGTAGCCTTAGACAGTCAGGTGTGCAGCAGGATACTGGGTGTATAGTCGGGAGGGTATTGAAGCAGTGAGTGCAGCAGAATGCTGGGTGTACTGTATAGGGAGGGTATTGAGGCAATGAGTGCAGCTGGGTGTATGGCAAGGGTATTGAGGCAATGAGTGCAGCAGGATACTTGGTGTATAGGGAGGCGTATTGAGGCAGTAAGTACAGCTGGGTATATGTGGGGTACTGAGGCAGTGAGTGCAGCAGGATGCTGGGTGTATAGGGGGAGGGTATTGAGGCAGTGAGTGCAGCAGGATACTGGGTGTATAGGGAGGGTATTGAGGCAGTGAGTGCAGCTGGGTGTATGGCAGGGGTATTGAGGCAATGAGTGCAGCAGGATACTGGGTGTATAGGGAGGGGTATTGAGGCAGTAAGTACAGCTGGGTATATGGGGGAGTATTGAGGCAGTGAGTGCAGCAGGATGCTGGGTGCAGAGGGAGGGGTATTGAGGCAGTGAGTACAGTAGGATGCTGGGTGTATAGGGGGGGTATTGAGGCAGTGAGTGCCGCAGGATGCTGGGTGTAGAGGGAGGGGTATTGTGGCAGTGTGTATAGCAGGATGCAGGGTGTATAGGGAGGGTATTGAGGCAGTGAGTACAGTAGGATGCTGGGTGTATAGGGGGGTATTGAGGCAGTGAGTGCAGCAGGATGCTGTGTATGGGGGTTAGGGGAGGGGTTATTTATTAAATGTTTTACCGGGAAGTAAAACATTGAAAGTTACCTCTCGTTTTCACGTATGTCCCAGGCATAGAGTTATAATGACAAATACATGGTTACAAATACAGTTACATTAAGTGAACAGGGTTGTACATTATATACAAGACATTGTATGTACAGTTAGAGATAATATATATTATAGGTGTATGTAACAGACCAGATTAAAATGCCAGACAGCTTTAGTTTTGAAAGAACTTAGAGTGGTGGCGGCTGTGAGATTCTCCATAGATTGTTCCAGTTGTGGGGTGCATGGTAAGAGGAGGAGCGGCCGGATACTTTTGAGGCAGTGAGGACCGCAGGGTGGGGGTGTATAGGGAGGGATATTAAGAAAGTGAGGAGGGTAGTTGGGGTGTATAGGGAGGGGTAGAAAAAGGAAGTGAGGCGGACAACTGCATATTGGGGTGTATAGGGAAGGGTATAAAGGTAGCAGAGTTTGGGGTGTATAGGGAGGGATATAGCAGGGCAGTGAGGAAAGCAGCAGGATATTGGGGTGTATAGGGAGGGGTATATAACAAGGCAGTGAGGAGGACTGCACGGTGGTGGGGTGTCTAAGGAAGGGTATTAAGGCAGTTAGTGAGGAGGGCAGCAGGATGTGGGGTGTATAGCGACAGGTATAACAAGGCAGTGAGGATGGCAGCATTATATTGTGGTCCATAAGGCCGCGTTTATAATGCTGGTGTGATGGTTCAGGGGATTCCTTCCCCTCCATGTGTCCCTGACGCTCCACTCCTGCCTACCTCTTCTGTTCCTTCCCTGCCTTCCCCTGCTATTCTCCCTTCCTCCGCCCGCAGCTGTCCCTTTTTGGCAGCCTCTGACGTCATCCCGGCATCAGCGCGCGCTCCCCGCAAGACACGAGCACCTGCTCGGTCTCCTGTTCCCCTCTGCGATGTCCCCTGCTCATGGCCCCCCTCGGTCCCCGCTCTAGTCCCCTTACCTTCTGTGGTCTCTCCTTCTGTCTGTCCTCCATCCTCGGCGGGAGCTCCCGTGGCGCAGCGCTCCGCACGCCTCGTGACGCAGCCTGTGCCCGCGCGCACTCTAACCTTACAGAGGGCGCGCGCACACGCTCCACTTGTAGGCTCTCACGGACTCCTGGGTCCTCCTCTCATGCTCTGAAGGCTATCTCCCTCACTGGTTCACCTGTCTCCTCCTCTTCTCCTCACCTATCCCTGCTGTCTGCCACTTCACCCTCTGCTCTTCCTCTCTCTTCCATTGGTGTTCCCTCCTTTATAACCCCTGTCTGTCCTTTCTCTCATTGCTCTGCATAGTTCTTTGTAACCTCTGTGTGTGCAGTCCTATGCTTGGCTCTTCTGTGTTTTCCAGCTTTGTTCCTGCTCCTGCTTACCCCTGGATTTCCCTGGCTTGACCTCTGCTCCTGCTGGATTACTCTGCTCGCTATTGCCCTTGAACCCTGCTTACGGACACAACTTTGCTGACTTCTGTGATCCCCCTGGACTCTGGCTTACGAACATTACGATCCTGATCACTATAACCCTGGACTCTGGCACACGGACATCACTACTCTTACTCTGAACCCCAAAGGCATTGCAAGTATTACTAACATCTCTCTACAGGCCCGGCAACGCCATACCACACTCCGGGCACGTCCTCACTGCTGTGGGTGCGTGGTAATACCCGTCCCACCTCAGTACTGGGGACTGGCCAGGTCTGCGGGCATACAGGCGTTACAGCTGGCAACACGACCGATGACGTCACCTGTCGCCACTGGCGAAAGTTAAACTTTAGTTTTAAGCGACGTCGCTGGCGACAAGGCCAGTGACGTCACTAAAGAGGAAGAAATCGCACTGTGATTAGTTTAGACAGTCACATGTGGCGATAGTCTCTAAAAAAAAATCAAATTTCACTGGCTTCAAAACTTGCGATGGATTCAATGGATTTGTTTTGGAGCAACGTCGCGTCGCCAGGCACTATAGGCTGTGAGTGTCAGGATGTATATTTCAGGGTATTAAAAGGCAGTGAGGGGGAAGAAGGATCCCAGGGTGTATAGGGAGGGGTATGACAAGGCAGCAAAGAGGGCAGCAGGATATTGGGGTGTAGGAGGGGTACTTCAAGGCATGAGGGGGACAGCAGGATGCAGAGATGTATAGGGACTAAGGAGGGGTATTACATCTCTAGAACCCCTCCTACACCCCAATATCCTGCTATCCTCTTTACTGCCTTGTAATGGCAGCAGGGAGGGGGTTATTAAGACAGCCTAGCATGCCCAGGGAACAAGAAACACTGTTACATCAGCACAAATACATTTCACAGAAAATAAAAGTTTACACATATACATTTACATAATATATTTTTCCAGATGAGCCACAACAGGATGTATATTCAGGACAACCCTGTATATTCATCCAGATGACAGGACAATGGCTGGGCTTCAACTTTATAATAAGAGCCTCATTGTCTATACGGTCAGGCATTCCATTAACATGGCCGCCATGATCCTGTTACTGTGAGTGACAGCAGTCACGTGATCTTGATGTGGCATTAGGGTACCCTTACCCCTCCGGCATTTAATAGGACAAATCAGCACAACAGTGCTCACCACCTGCTGTGTGTCTGTGACGGGAAGTGAATTAGTGCTGGATTACAATTACATTTTAGGTTTCATTAACCATAATATAAAAAAGTATCATAATAACAAAATATCTAATGTTGAAAGTAAAACAATCAAAGACATGTTACCATATATAGGGGCTGATTCACTAAGCTACGTTAACTAGCGCAAAAATGCATTATATCGCTTGGCCGCAAAAGGCTGAAGCCATAAGTGCTATTCACTAAGGGTGTTTGGCGCGTTTACGGCCTGCCTTACGCAAAAGGGCCATAGCGCGCGATCACCTTTCCCCCCCCCTGATATCGTGCTAAAAGTTATTTAGCACAATAACTATTATAAACAAAGCAGCCTGTGAGAACTGCATGGAGACGCTGTGTCTCAATGCACGGCTCTTACAGGTGATCGTGCTGTCCAAATATGATTTTTTAATACTTGTGTACATGAGCAGGGGGTCTTTTGAGCTGAACCGCAGTGGTTTCAGGTCAGAGGACCCCCTACTTCAGGAGATATAAGCCCCGTTATGGGGTGCCGGTATCCCCTGCAGAATTTAAATGCCCCGGTCACGTGACGCGGGAACTTTAAAGTGCATGGGATACCGGCACCCCATAACGGGGCCTGTATCTCCTGAAGTAGGGGGTCCTCGGACCTGAAACCAATGCAGTTCAGCTAAGGAAACCCCCGGCACATCTACACTAGTATTAAAAAACACATAACAATAAATAATAATTCATTACCATAGCGGATAGCCGCTATGGTAATGAAGCTGCTTTAATGTACATTTTAATAATAGTGTGTGGGAGCAGGGGGTCCCGAGCTGAACCGCATTGATTAATGCCTCAGAGACCCCCTGCTTCCAGAGTTACAGGCCCTGGTATGGGGCATCGGTGCCAATGTCGGCGCCATCTTTATAGCGTAAAAGACGCGACGTGGGCTCAATAAAGATGGCGTCCACACTGGCACCGATGGCCCTTACTAGGGCCTGTAAATCGGGAAGCAGGGGGTCTCTGAGCCACAAATCAATGCGGTTCAGCTCAGGGGACCCCCTGCTCCCACACACTATTATTAAAAATACATTAAAGCAGCTTCATTACCTTAGCGGCTAACCGCTAAGGCAATGAAGGGGTTAAGGCATAATAGTATGTTTATTGGGGACAATTGCCCCCAATAAACATAGCAATATACCACACACATCCCCCCGCCCCCTAACACATACAGTACTGTAATGGGCAAAATTACTATTATCCACATATGGATAATAATGCATTTGCCCATTAAACATACATTAATCACAATAAATACATTTTGTACTCACCCTTGTCCGGCACCCACAATGAAGGCCATCCTCATCTTCCTCCCCGTCCATACACTGGGGTGCTGAAAAATATGCACAATTAGAAAAAGTGACAAACTAATGTCCCCTAACCCCTTAATGACATTATCGGTTATTAACCGCTACAGTCATTAAAGGGTTGAGCCACCCTGACCCGATACCCACCTTTCACCCATTTATTTGTACAGTGGCTTCAAGTATATCATGTGACAGAGGCTTTGGGGAGAACGGATGTGACGTTATTGAAAGCTTGTCACATGGTACTTGAGCCAATCAGAGTTGGGATGTATTCCCCAAGCTCTGATTGGTTACCGTACCATGTGAGGCCGGCCATCTTTCTTTTCATGACGTCATCTTAAATGCAATTGAAGCACAGCCATTCTGATTGGCTGTGCTTTCATTGCCTTTAAATGATGTCATAATTTTTTTTTTGGTCGGCCAAAGCACATGGTTTTCACAGCCCAATCAGGACCGTGAGAACCATATGATGAAAATGTGATGTCATAGGCCTATAAAAGCCTATGTCGTCTCATTTTGAAGCTAGACGCCGAGGAGGAAAGACCTCCTATGAAGAAAGAAGATCAGGGCGTGGAGGATGAAGATAAGAAGACCCCGGAAGAAGACAGAAGAAGACGGCGAAGACCCCCACTATGGATTACAAATAGAAGAAAGAAGATACAGACACTTGTGGATTGTATTGGATTATTTTTTTATGGTTACCTGGTTCCTGTTGTTGGATTAGCTGTTTCAGTGCTTCTGGTTCCCCTTGATTTCTGTGAGTGGTTCATCTAATGGTAAGTAAAAAAAAAATATATTTTTATTTTACAGGTTTTTTGCCATTTTTTTCCTGACGTCCATTTTTTTTTATGTCCATTTATTTGCCCTGAATGTATGTATGTCACTATGGGTAAACATACGTACAGGACAAATCAGTGGTTGTATTGTATGCTGATTTTGAATGTGATTCAATTGTTTTTGATGCTCATTTATTGCACCTGCATTTATGTCTGTAAACAATATATGACATACATACAGATATAATAAAAACGTTTTGGCTTGCCTTGTTTGGATGTTTTTTTGCATTGCAATTTGCTGCTTTGTGTAAAAATGTGTTGCTAATGTACATTTCATTTTTGCAAATGTTTAGTTAAAGGCTGGTTGCTATAGATAATTTTATTGGCTTATTTTTGGAAGCTAGATTTAGTTTGATGGTTACTTTGACATAGATTATTTTTCACAATGGTTTGCTTGTAGGATTTGAAGTGTGTAATTGATTTGGATTGTAATTGATTGGTGATTGGATTAATTGATGGTAATTTAATTGTGTTGATGGTTTGTTTTTCTTTACTGATTGTATTTGAATCTTGTTTGGATTAGTGTATTTGATTTGGAGCATTGGTTGACATAGTATACATGATGCACAGATTAATTGTACAGTATCATGTACACATTGTCAAATTGAGTGTTTGTATTTTGATTTAGATATTGATTTTGCTTGTTGCTGTTTGATATTTGGAGAGATTTGTATTTGGCCATGTACAGTATTTATTTGTATATTGGTTAATCATGCATATACAGTATGTATATATATATATATATATATATATATATATATATATATATATATATATATATATATATATATATATATATTGTGACATAGTCCAAAGATGTTAGGCAGCTTTCTGCCCCATTTTAGAGCAGAAAGTGCAGGAATAGCTAAAAATGATCCGTTCCACAGCTTCACATTAACTCAGGCAGCTGGATGGAAAATCCAGACCACAGATTACAATGGCTCTAGTTCTCCCTCACCTGCTCTTCTAATCACATGCACAGGTATTTAGAGCAGAGAGGTTTTGCATTTCACTCTCTCTCCTTGGAGCCTGGGGGCTGGGGGTGTCGCTACTCTCCTGCATCCAGTATCGAGGTTGACGGCCTCTCCACGTATCACAGTACCAGAGGATTTGCCTGGACACCCCAAACAGATAAGACAAACAAATGGTTACTGCTGTTGCTAAAAGACTGTGCTGTATCTTGTGACCCTAAATGAGAGAGCATTGTTTTAAGCTGGGGAACCAGTTTAGTTGGCCAGCAGCTGTTAGAGAGACTGATTTTGATGTGTAGTTAGATCCCTGAAAGGGATAGGATTTTGTTTATATAATTTGGTTTCTTTTTACTTGAAATAACAGTGTGGGAAATACTGTAACAATGAAATGAGTGAACTGCTGAATGAAAGTATCTGAGTACCTCTAACCTACACATGTTAAAGCTGCAGTACCTTACTTGGATGAAAATAAAGCAGGCAGAAGCCTGAGTTAAGCAGCTTAATACTTTGCATGATCCTGTTTTTGTATTAAATAACCCTAGAAGACTGTGTCGGGAAGAACCCAGACAGACGTCAGCACTACAAAAGAGGGGCGTTTGTCACAATATATATACATGTAGAGGTATCAGTACCGTGTTAGCCTAGCTTCAATAATCAAAAAATAAATAGATGATACCGTTCTGTGGCTAACGAAATGCTTTTATTTATGCGAGCTTTCGAGATACACTGATCTCTTCTTCATCGCCGGAAGAGGAGATCAGTGTATCTCGAAAGCTCGCACAAATAAAAGCATTTCGTTAGCCACAGAACGGTATCATCTATTTATGTTTTGATATATATATATATATATATATATATATATATATATATATATATATAATGAAGCCACTGTACAAATAAATGGGTGAAAGGTGGGTATCGGGTCAGGGTGGCTTAACCCCTTAATGACTGTAGCGGTTAATAACTGCTAATGTCATTAAGGGTTAGGGGACATTAGTTTGGCTCTTTTTCTTATTGTGTATATTTTTCAGCACCCCAGTGTATGGACGGGGAGGAAGATGCGGGTGGCCTTCATCGTGGGTGCCGGACAAGGGTGAGTACAAAATGTATTTAATGTTTTTATTTTGATTAATGTATATTTAATGGGCAAATGCATTATTATCCATATGTGGATAATAGTAA
Source organism: Ascaphus truei (assembly GCF_040206685.1). Classification (NCBI taxonomy): domain Eukaryota; kingdom Metazoa; phylum Chordata; class Amphibia; order Anura; family Ascaphidae; genus Ascaphus; species Ascaphus truei. Next base: position 131,824,118 of record NC_134485.1, read on the forward strand.
TTTGCCCATTAATGTAGCGTATGTGTTAGGGGACGGGTGTATTTTTTTAGAGTATTGTTTAATTTTTGGGGGAACACCATTGGTACCGCAGGCCTGCGGACGGCCGCGGGGACCCCCGGACGCCCCCGGATGCCCACAGGGACCCCCAAACACACCCGCGGCGACCCCCGGACACCCAGTGACCCCCGTTGTCCCTCTGGGATCACACGGGCACCCCCGCGGGCTATTGTATGGATGGTGTGCCAGCAAAAAGGTAAACAAAGATTTTTTTTTTAAGTCCAGCTTCTTTTGCGTCTGCCTTTAGCGGGCACATTTGTTTGGCGTGTTTTTTAAGGCCAATTCACTTAGCGCTGCTTAGTGAATCGGTAGTACTGGCAAAAATCAGCGCAATAGGCTGACCGTGTGCATTTTGCGCCGAGGGCAAAAAAAAGCCCTTTTAAGACCGATAATGCGCAGTTATCACTGCTTAGTGAATCTCACTGCAGCCTTAGCAGGCTTAAAGGGTACTTTGCGCTCTTAAAGCCCTTTAACGGAGCTTAGTGAATCGGCCCCATAGTGCGAATGGTGCTAACCACATTATTAAAGAACAGTATATAATTAGTAATACAAATGGTGTCCAATTAGTGAATAACAAAATAATAACATCAACTTTTAGGGGATAAAAAAATTGAGACTGAGAAGCTTCAGTAGGATAAAAACTTTCCAAGATGATTACAATGTAGAAAAAGTGCATTCTCCAAGGTAAAGATGATTTGAATGAATATACCCCAGGTGATTAAAAAGTCAGAATCAGGATAAAACATTCATATATCAAGTTCTTAATAAAAAGTCATGAAGGTAATACTGTTACCACTCAGGATCCAGCTGAACGGTTGGGGGATTACATGAGATGTATGAAAACTCAGTGGCTCTGTTGGTGATATTTGAAAATATGGTAGAGATGTGTCAGCTTTGTCAAGAGAAAACACTGAAAAAGTGTATCACTCCGTGAGGATGTCTCAGATGAAGGGAGTATTCCCAAACCGTGATCAGCTATAATTGGGGAACTCCAGCATATGCAAGTCTCCAGAACTGTAATAGATTCTCTTCTCCGTGCTGACAATGTGAGATTCTGAGCAGGGCATACACACCACAAGCAGCTGTGACTGGAGGTAACAAAACGCTGAAATTAGGATATTACACTCAACAATGGTGTCACGGGTAACGGGGCTTCCCAGGCAGTGACCCGCTGTGATTTAAAGAATCCCGCACCACCGGGTCTCTGAAGCTGTAGAGCCTCACCTGGAGGAAGTCGAGTTGGTACTGTTTGTTACCTGGGCCTTTGTCCACTACTTATTGGTATCCCTATAACTACCGGCTATTCAAGTTCTATTTACCATTTGTTTGACTTTTTCATTCACACGGGAGTTGCATCTGCTTGCTGCGTGGACATCTCAGCTGATAGCGCTCATCTCACAAGCACAGGCAAGAGAGGCTGTACAGCTTCAAAGACCCACTGCTGTTTATCAAATGTTATTTGACCTACTGTATAATAATATCAATCTGATGTGAAGCCATCTTTCCTGGGGAGGGTGAAGGTGGAAGTTGCCCGGGGTGGTTGGTGGTTAGGCTTCCTGGGGGCGGGGTTAGCAGGAAGTGTGACGTCACCCTACGCGTTTTGTGTATTTATCCGCTTCTATAGGGGTACATAAGTATGCAGAAATAGTCCCTCCACTTTGGGACTTTTTGGGACTATATAATCAAAGCGGAGGGACTATTTCTGCATACTTATGTACCCCAAAAGAAGCGGATCAATCCACGAAACGCATAGGGTGACGTCACACACCCTGCGTCTTGGCATTCAAGTGCACATCCCTACAATCTGCAGGCATCCTGGTTCCTATGTGCCAACACAGATACCAGCTCCTGTTTACATCAGCATCTCGCGAGAGCGAGAGAGGTTGAGCTGGTTATCGGTAGCGACGCCTGGGTCATGAGCAGGAGAGGTCTGGCGGCATTAAGCAACTCCCCAGCAGACGGAGAACCCACCGAGCCACCCAGCAGGTCTGAGTAGGAGATAGAGGAACATCCGTGCAGGACATCTGAGGTGGAGTGGCAGCCATACCTCGTTGATGTATTCACTACATGCGCTTGACCTACTTGCATTATGTAAGTAGGATTCCTATAGTTGCCTGCTGCAGGATCAGTGAAAGTTCATGATTTTTTTTTTGTTTCTACTGTATATGTGTATTAAATTCTTATTTTATCTACTTGCTCTATCACTCTGATTTTGTTCTTTTGTTTAATCATTGTTTTTTTAGGTGCATTGTCACTTAACAGTATTATACTATGTTGCTATGTTTATTTCTTTTCATGTGCTGAGCGACGGCTGGACCCAATCATATTATCTTTGGAACTTTGGGGACTATATTCAGCTATTCTATTTCACCCATACGGTTGTATCCACTTATATTTTATAATTTATTGATATTGCATTATACTGTGTGTTATTTCACTGTTTATAGATGCAATGGCACCCCTATTTTTTGTTTCTGGTCTCCCTTTTTACCGCATCAAGGATTTGAAAGGCAGGCTAAAGGTCTGGCATCACAATCATTTGTTACCCATTCCTCTAGTGGGGGAACGTGAAGCTGGCCCTTCAACAGCAAGACAAGAAAAAGATTCACATGGTATACCGGATCCGTTATCTGAGGAAAGTCAGGATCCCTTAGAAGGGAAGTTTTCAAACACCAATGAAGGATCAGGCCATGGTCCTGCTACTCAAGAACCATCCCTAGTTGAAGCAGTCAGTCAATCTCTGGACCCAAAGAGTCCTATCTTCACCCCAAAGGGTGTTAATGACATTCACTCTATGAGAGGGCGAGGGCCTCAAGCTGATGGCAGCCTCTCCGACCACAAAGAATTTGAAGAATTAGAA